>NC_089582.1:30469742-30551040 GCF_019320115.1 Miscanthus floridulus | reverse complement strand
ACCCTGTTCCTTTAGCATATAAGTACTTTTTCAGCTAACTAACAGCATTTCTCTCTTACAAATTAACCAACGGTACTTTGAGTCAACGTGCCAATAGCCATGCGGCGTCCGCGTCTCCCGGTCCACACCTGCCGATGCCCGATGCCGATCCATGTCCATGTCCGTCCTCACGGGCCTCCCCGCACGTCGCGCTCCGCGGCCGGTGGCCAGGGGACGACGACGCTTTTACACGCGCGACGCCGGCTCCCGCGCCTCCGCCTCCGCCTCCGCCGAGGACGAAGCGCAGGGCAGTCAACAAAGGGTCCGCAGTCCGCACGCAGGCGTCGCCGTCTCTTCTTACAAAAATAAATAACAATAAAGCGAACGTCGCGCGCGCTACTCGCCGGTCACCCCCTTCCCATGATCCCCTCACCAGCCACCACGCCTGAAGAATACCAGACCGATAGATTCCCTGCGCAGTGCTGGCTCCCGTTCCACGAGAAGTCGTCGTGGCGCTGCACTCCCAAGTCAAGCTCTCGTCCCGTGCCGCCGCCGCAGCCGCAAGACCCATCGCGTCAGAATATCTATCCGGCCGGGTGCTCGATCACATCATGCATTTGTGACGACGGCCACTCTTTAATTTTTCCCAGAAGGAATTTCTGTGTACAAGTTGCATCTGGTGGTCTAGAACGTCAGAGTTTTACTCTATTTTATTCTAACCGATCATGAGCAAGTGAGCAGGCAGGCGTTTGTGGTAAGTCTTCTAGAGTACAGTACGTAGCGAGCAAAAATTCAAGCTGGGGTCACATAGAACTACTGCACTGATCCACTGCTACTTTTTTCAGGCCGTTTGGGCGCTACAAATAAATAAGGGGCTATTACGTTCTTGTCCCGATTTTGAACCTCAATTGTGATTTTATCCCCATTTTCTTCCACTTTGTGTTTTTACCCCTGCTTTTCTAAAACAAAGGCTCCGTTTACCCCTACTCCGTGAACAGCAGGTAACGGTGTTAAAAAAGTTAACAGATGACAACTTTGGCCTTTCGAATATTGCGTTTTTGCCCCTATTTCAAACCACAATTGTGATTTTACCCCCACTTTCTTCCACTTTGTGTTTTTACCCCTACTTTTCCAAAATGAAGGCTCCGTTTACCCTAATTCTTAACTCAGTTATCTACATCTGGATCAAAGCAACTAAAAATTAACAAAAGGCCTGTGAAAAGACAAACTTACCCCTTATCTCTCGGTCGTCTCTCTCAGGGTCGTCCCTCTCAACGCTAGCAGGCAGCGGGCAGCTGGGTGCGGCGACGGAAGGGCAGCGTCGGGCCGTCGGGCGGGCGCGGCGAGCGGGCGCGTGGGGCCAGGCGGAGGAAGCGGCGTGGGCGCGCGCGGCTTAGCATGACATGGGCGCGCAGCCAGGCACGCGGCTCTGCTTGGCGCGGGCGCGCGCGGCTTGGCCGACGTCACGGGCGCACGTCTCATGAAAGCAGGCGACCATGGAGTCGACCATGGGTGCGACCAAGCAGCATGGTCGGCTGCTTCCACGAGACGCGCGCCCGCGCCAAGCAGAGCCGCGTGCCTAGCTGCGCGTGCCCACGCCAAGCAGAGCCGCGTGCCTGGCTGCGCGCCCACGTCAGGCTAAGCCGCGCGCGCCCGCGCCGCTTCCTCCACCTGGCCGCACGCGCCCGCTCGACGCGCTCGCTCGACGGCCCGACGCTGCCCTTTCGCCGCCACCGCCGCCGCACCCAGCCGCCCGCTACCTGCTAGAGTTGAGAGGGAAGACCCTGAGAGAGATGACCGAGAGATAAGGGGTAAGTTTGTTTTTTTACAGGCCTTTTGTTAATTTTTAGTTGCTTTGATCCGGATGTAGATAACTGAGTTAAGAATTGGGGTAAACGGAGCCTTCGTTTTGGAAAAGTAGAGGTAAAAACACAAAGTGGAAGAAAGTGGGGGTAAAATCACAATTGTGGTTTGAAATAGGGGCAAAAGCGCAATATTCGGAAGGGCAAACTTGTCATCTGTTAACTTTTTTAACACCGTTACCTGCTGTTCACGGAGTAGGGGTAAACGGAGCCTTCATTTTGGAAAAGCAGGGGTAAAAACACAAAGTGGAAGAAAATTGGGGTAAAATCACAATTAGGTTTCAAACTAGGGGCAAGAACGCAATAGCCCCAATAAATAAACGCGGTAGTTGTAGTTGTTGGCCCACGACTAGAACGTGGGACCAATGATCCGAACGGTTAGGCGCCGGCTGGGAAGGGAAGCTAGAGGAGCAGTGGCCACAGATCCGCTGCCAATGCGTGCTGAATTTGAGTCCTTTCAGCATGCTCGAGCTCAGACCGGGCTGAGTCCTCGGCTCTTAGGTTCGTGAACCCTCGTTGAAACCCTCTCCTCGCCCGCCACAGCCATAGCGTCGTGCTGAAAGCCTGTGCGGCTGGGAACGAGGGAGGCGGCAATGTGACAATCTTGTGAGAAGCGATGGCGGTCCTTCTTGAATGTGGCTTGATGGCCAGTACGTGCTGGTGGATCCTAGTTTGTCGTCGCAACTAGTGGCCAATTAATTGGCCACATAGACTGAATCCGACAAAGTTCACCGGCAATAATGCAACCCCGGGGAACTTTGGATCTCAGCTGCAGGCGGACGAACACACATAAGGGGCTAGTGATGTGGCTTTGCTGGCTGCAGTTCGAATGGCACATTGCTAACTAGTTAGCTTTGTTTCTACATGTGTCTCCCCTCGGCTTCCTAGCCTCATTGATGTTCCTCGCCTTCCTTTTCCTCATTCTATCTTAGGTCTTAGCATACTAAGCCTATACGGAGCTCCATGGAGCTTGGTTGCTAGCAGGATGGTGCGACTATGGAGATATGGTGTTAAGGCAATGGTCATTCTTCATGTTAGCTAGTTGTGTGTGTGTGTTGGGGGAGAGGTGTCGTGTCATTGGCAAAAGCCTTGTCTTACCTTTGGTTATAATTAACAACACTGACATCGCCGGGTGCCGTTTTCCTCTTCTTGGAGGTCCCTCCCCCACAACATCAGTCTTCACGAGAAAATCTTGTTTCAGTTTCTTTATGAATAGCGGTGATTTATGTCATGTCTTTCATGTTCTTTTGTGTTGTGGTGGCAGTTGTTGGAATCATTTGCCGACTCATAAGTCCATTGGTAGAGTCATCAACCTATCTTTTTAGGGGGAGATGACCGTAACGGATTCAGAGTTGTGCATCTGGTCATCCAACGCGCTCAGCAAAGATGACATATAGTTCCCCCTTCTTGAACGTTTGGAAGTCAAAGTTGCTTGACCATGTTCTATGCGAGAAGCTCAACAATTACGACTAAGTTTTAGGATGCTCTTGTCGGTTGCTCAAAGATTCTTTCCTAAGCGAGTCTTGGTGCTGGTCCTTAGTTGTGGTTGCACTCCTTTTGTGTTTTTCCAATTTTCCTCTAGTAAATTGGACACTTGTCTTTTTTGGCTTTTTTTTTTTACTTTACTCCATCTAAAATCTATCAAACACGCTTTTGCGAAAAGATTTATTTTTGCTTTAACATCCTCAGTGACGTTGTGGTTTTATTGGGCAAAGACATTATAAACTCTAATAACCTTAATTATGGTAAAGGTAAGAGATTTTGGGAGTTAGGGTTCACCTACAAACTCTAATAACCACAATTATGGTAACGGTAAGTGATTTTGGAGTTAGGATTCACCGTTCCTCTGCTATAGAGATTAGACAAGGAGGTCACCGGGTTGTTCGTTGAGATATATGGTTTGTAGTGACTAGCCAAAGAGGCATGATGGTCGCGAATATAGATCCAACGACACCTAACGTTCAAGATGTAATGGGGAAGGAAGGACACAGGTGTAGAAAGAGGGATGAACGGAGGTAATTGGATGCCAATCCAAGATCTAGAAGGATATAAAAGAGCGACATTGTGTAGTTTTAAAAAATATATATATGCTGAGAATGTGGCAATCAATATGTCGACAAATCCAATAAATAGAAACACACACTTTTCTTCTAAAAAAAAGGAGAGAGCTGATAATTGTCCTAGAGTTTTTCTTTTTGCTGTCTTTGAATTGTTCAGTTAATTTTGAACACCAATACGTGCAAAAACATCACTAGGACACAAAAAAAACCAAACGAAATAGATTCTTAAACCTGAAAAATCACTGCTACAGGTGTAAGGAAATCCCCTAGCTGTATTCTTACTCCGGCCTAGTTCGCTTCGCTGAAAAAACAAGTCGAAATACTGTTTCGGCTGATTTATTGCGAGAGAAAAACATTGTTCCAGCTGAAAAAACAAGCTGAAAAAGACGGATTATAAGGAAACGAACATGAGGTTTACGGCGCCCAAAAATTCTTTCAGACGCTAGTGTAGTTCTAGATATAAAACATTACACCTTTCTCAAGATCCAAATTTTCAATTAGGCAGTTCGTCCTAACCTCCAACACCAACATAACAGTGTGAAAATCACGCAGCACCTCAAGCCCGTCACTCGATCCACACTCCTTTCTCCCTCAACCAGCTCCTTAAATACAACAGCATGTGTGTGTATAAACAAGCTCATAATTCAGACACAAACACACACCCAACAGACACCAACCAACGCCCATCACCCGCTCCGGACAGATTGACAGAACATCCTGCTCCTCCCTCCCCGGCCCCGCGCGCGCTAGCTGCCAGTGCCAGTCGTCGCGCGCCACAATGGTGTTCGACGCGAGCGGCAGCAGCTCGCCGGCGACGGCGCCGCCGTCGGGGAACCCTCTGGGCGTGATCCTGACGCGCGGGTTCGCGCGGCAGGTGCTCCTGGGGCGGTGGTTCACGGTGTTCGCGAGCCTGCTGATCATGGCGGCCTCCGGCGCGACGTACATCTTCGGGAGCTACTCCGGCACGCTCAAGTCGTCGCTCGGGTACGACCAGCGCACGCTCAATACGGTCTCCTTCTTCAAGGACCTCGGCGCGAACCTGGGCGTCTTCTCGGGGCTCATCAACGAGGTCACGCCGCCGTGGGTGGTGCTGGCCATGGGCGCCGGCATGAACCTCTTCGGCTACCTCATGGTGTACCTCGCCGTGTCGGGCCGCACGTCGCGCCCGCCGCTGTGGCTGCTGTGCCTCTACTTCTTCGTGGGCGCCAACTCGCAGTCGTTCGCCAACACGGGCGCGCTGGTGACGTGCGTCAAGAACTTCCCGGAGAGCCGTGGCGTGGTGCTGGGCATCCTCAAGGGCTTCGTCGGCCTCAGCGGCGCCGTGTACACGCAGCTGTACCTGGCGCTGTACGGCGGCGACGACGCCGAGTCGCTGATCCTCCTCATCGCGTGGCTCCCCGCGGCCGTGTCCGTCGTGTTCGTCCACACCATCCGGTACATGCCGTACCCGCGCCGGCGCCGTGGCGGCGGCGGTCAGGAGACGAGCTCCGACCCGTTCTTCTGCTTCCTGTACCTGTCCATCGCGCTGGCGTGCTTCCTGCTCGTCATGATCGTGGTGCAGAAGCAGGTGACCTTCTCCCGCGACGCGTACGGCGTGGCCGCCACGCCGCTGCTCATCCTCCTCGTCATGCCCCTCTGCGTCGTCGTCAAGCAGGAGTACAAGATCTTCCGCGAGCGCCAGCTCGAAGCCGCGCTCCGCGCCGCCGACCCCACGCCGCCGACCATCACCGTCGTGGACGACGCCGGCGGTGCCGGTACTCTACCATCATCCAGCGTCCTCCAGATGTCAGCAGCAGCAACGGACGACACCACCACCAAGAAAACAGAGCAGCATCCGGCGGCGCCGACGCCGACGCCAACGTCGTCGTCTTGCCTGGGATCGTTCGGCAAGTGCGTTCGAACCATGTTCCGCCCGCCGGCCCGTGGCGAGGACTACACGATCCTACAGGCGCTAGTGAGCGTGGACATGCTAGTCCTGTTCGTGGCGACCATCTGCGGCGTGGGCGGCACACTAACAGCGATCGACAACATGGGCCAGATCGGCGAGTCCCTCGGCTACCCATCCAAGAGCATCAACACCTTCGTGTCCCTGATCAGCATCTGGAACTACGCCGGGCGCGTGACCGCCGGGTACGCCTCGGAGGCGGTGCTGGTCCGGTACCGCGTGCCGCGCCCGGTGCTCCTGACGGGCGTGCTCGTCCTGGCATGCGCGGGGCACGTGCTGATCGCGCTGGGCGTGCCCCAGTCCCTGTACGCCGCGTCGGTGGTCATCGGGTTCTGCTTCGGCGCGCAGTGGCCGCTCGTGTTCGCCATCATCTCCGAGGTGTTCGGGCTCAAGTACTACTCCACGCTCTACAACTTCGGCGGCATGGCCAGCCCCGTGGGCTCCTACATCCTCAACGTCCGCGTCGCCGGGCGGCTCTACGACGCGGCCGCCGCGCGGCAGCACAACGTCGGCGGCGGCGGGAAGCACGAGAGGCTCTGCCTTGGCGTCGAGTGTTACAAGCGGTCGTTCCTGATCATCACGGCGGCCACGGTGGCCGGCGCGCTGGTGTCGCTGGTGCTGGTGTGGCGGACGTGGAGGTTCTACAGGGGAGACATCTACGCGAGGTTCCGCGACGGCGACGGCGCCGAGGGCTCGGGAAAGGACGGGTGCCTGCCGGTGGACCGGCGGGGGGCGGGAGAGGAGGAGGAGATGGAGAGGGAGAAGGCGGAGGAGGCAGCTCGGACGGGTTGACTTGGTCAGCGCCGATGCGGTGGCTTGATTCCACTCACGTCCTTCCGCTTCTCCACTTCAGCCATGATGGACTCTTCGCCTAGCTGGACCCCTCTAGTACGGTATGGACACGCCACCAATACGAAGACGAACACAAGGCTTCGATTCGTGAAGCGCTACAGATTCCATGGGGCCACGGGGTGGGGACCGAGTAGCCAACTCGCGTGCACGTCCCAGTCCAGCTCCGCCCTAGTACCAGCCAGCGGCTTTGAATACGCCATGTGCATCGCACCGGATCGACATCACATAGGAGTAGTATTCCACGACCACAAGCCTGCTGGTCCAAGCCATTACATTTTCATTTTCATTTTCATTCATGGGCTTATCTAGGGCTTGTTGAGTTCCACCAAATTTCAGAATTTGGCACTATGTAAAAAGAAGATTCCCCGTCACATCAAACTTGCGGTACATGCATGGAGTACTAAATGTTGACGAAATCAAAAACTAATTGCACAGTTTGGTTGTACTTTGCGAGACGAACGTTTTGAGTCTAATTAGTCAACGATGGAACAATTATTACCAAATAAAAACAAAATGCTACATTGAGTAACAGTGCCGCTACAGTACCTCGAATTCCGGCGGCGCCGAATCCGGGGCCGAACTAAACGCGGCCCTAGTTGGTGGTGATGATTGAGTGGTGACCACAGCAAACACATCACACGCCGCCGTACACACGGGCGCCCGCCACGCTGTGCCTGTGTGTGCGACGGACCTGTCTGTCGGCCTCGTTACGGATACGGGTTCAAGGTTTTTAATTTTGGCATCGCCAAAATTTCGGCCACCACCGAAATTACCGAATTTCGTGAAATTCGACCGAAATTTCGTCGAATTTTTTTTAGAGATTAGCACATGAAGTATGTTTTTTCTAAAAAATTTTGGATCTAAACAAATATTAGTATGATTTATGACTACATATCTATTAAATAGAAGAATATGCAATATAAACAATAGAAAAATATAAGATTAGAGTTATATAGCACATGTATTAGTGTATTAAAAATTTTTGGAGTTTTCTTTCGGCCACCACCGAAATTACCGAATTTCGTGAAATTCGGCTGAAATTTCGCCGAAATTTTGAACCCTGTACGGGTTTATGGGAGGCGCCAAACGGAACGGCAACCTGTAGGCCTGCCTCCCGCGCCTCTGGTTGGCAACGTCAGAACCTTGTGGGCCGGCCTGTGGAAGGGAGGAGCCGGACGGTGTTTGCTTCGGCCTGAGTTCTCACTCAAAACCCACCCCAGAGGATTAGGCCCAGCATATATATACATTATACTTGATGTTTTATCACAAAAAATTGGATTCGGCCAACAAAATATTCTTTTTTTTTTATGAATTACACAGGTAGAGCTGCAAACACGCACACTCACCCCTATGAAAATACGTACGCAAACTCTACCCCTATGAGCACCTTCGAAAGACTGTGCCGGCACATCTCGAGATTGATGAAGTCACCATAGGTGCCGCGCTGTCGATGGAAACGTCGCCTACCACTGAAAGCACAACGCCGTTAAATCCTGAAATAAATCCGGAGTCCGTAAATTTTCTTTAAAGAAAAAAAATCAAGTTCGGCTAATGCCCTTTTAAGAAATGGCACGTTTCAGATCAAGCTCACTGTTGGTATTTATTAACGCACATAGAAAAATCTGCAAGCGCATGGATACCGTTGTAGCTTTCACCCAAAAGTATTCAGAAACGTGTGAGATTAACTACAATCTAACTTAACCAGGGGTAACAACAAGGCTAAGGATAAATAGGAGCATAGAGAGGATAACTAAGGTTCTCTAAATCTGACTTCGGTAAGCTATGTTTTCTACTATTCAACTAGAGATATTACTATTCAACTAGAGACATTACTATTCAACTAGAGACATTACTAAGAAAAAGACACCAGCAGAGGATGCTTTCTGTGACAGAACCGTCTAATTTATACAAGATCAAGTACGACTGTCACCGCTAACACGTTGACACGCGCATACTTTCACTTATATAAACCTGGTAGTCCGCCGAGTGTCCCGAAAGACCTCGGTAAATCAACATCATAACCAAGATCGCGTGATTAAGCAGATACACATCACATACACAGAGTTGCTGCAGAAATAATATTACAAATGTGTTCACAAATAATATTACAAGTTTGGGTTTCAAAATCGATTAGTGAAAACAACGTAGTTTTCAAATGATTACATTAATATAGGTTCCAAATACATTACTAGCATAAGTGACATCCTCATATAAAAGCATATAGATGAGAAATAATATAGAGTCACCGAGCCCACCGGCGGTTAGCCACCGTCTTCAGTAGGCCAAGAACTTCACCTGCAACATGATGGGATAAACCCTGAGTACTCGAATGTACTCAGCTAGACTTACCCGTCATAAACTAGAAATAATTGACTCTAAGGAGTATGCAAGGCTTTATAAGTGGTGGTAGCTTGACAACATTTTGCATAAAAAGCGATTAACTCAATTATACAATTATAATTCTGTCATCAAGTTAATTATAACTATCCATCTCTAGATTAGCAACTATCATGTGCCAAACATGTGGTATATCATTTTAGAGCATACAATAGTAACCATAGCAGGTATAGTAATTCCATGTTTATCCGAACGAACATATTCCATAATACAATTACTACGATGTTGGGACTAGCCAAGTTTCTCACTATCCGAGAGAGACGGCGATTCGAATCGATTTTAACCAGCTGGGAATTTATTCCTAACACAAACCCAGGCAGACCAGATCAACGGTCACCTTAGGTCACCTATGGTACAACTCAAGTACGCATTTTGCGGGTTCGCCCAGCGCCGCACAATCAGGGACAACCAAATGCCAGGACGTTCAGGCCCAGCCTGCCCTTGGGCTCAGTCTGGCTCCCCGCACATCCTTACTACCATCCAGAGTGCGCACTTTGACAGAGCGGGGCCCGGCCTGAGTTGAGCTACTCGGCTTCGCGGTCGGAACGAGTTATCCGGCTAGCTAAGTGATAGGCATGCGTTCAATCTTGTCAGAAGCGTCAACAACGGTACGGTCCTTAATCGGCGTAGACGGAATCACATGAGTCAACCAACCATAGACTCCACCCGGCCTCGATTTACTTTTTAACCCATGGTTCTTTTCCATGATAGCAAATATAGCCAACCTTGCTTCGGTATCCACCTATATCTCGCAGGTGACAGGAAATCACCTGACTTCTACCGGTCTAAGCATGGCTAAGCATATATTCGATCCTGGACCTACACAGGGTTAAAGGTGTATATATCTAGACAAGGTAGTTCCATGCATCAAGTGTTTCCAGACAACTCTTATAACCTAATGCATCAATCATAAAGGATCCAAGTAATATTTTGTAAAACACTAGGAGACTTAGAATGCTCCGGGGCTTGCCTGGAATCCAACACTAGGTTAGTGTTTGTTAGATGACGCTCGCATGGTGAGCATCTCCTGTTCATACATGTACTCCAGGGGTCCTTCCATCTTCGGGATAGGCCCCACCATACACCGTCTTCGGGTTGGGCTCCAACATCATGCCCTTCATGTGGTTCATCTAGCGTACCTAGATGAGATGCAAGATGCAAGTGTATGAATATGAAGAATGGTAATATGATATGCATCACATAATAGCATTTAAGGCAAACATAAGATCATGCAAGACATAGACACCTAGAGTTATTTTAACTAAACATCACACAACCTATTATAGAGGGATAGCAAGCATATTAGGCATGGCACACAAGTGAACTTAAGTTCAGATATTGCACCCATGCATTTATCAAGAACTAACCAACATGTTTAGCCAAAACAAGAGCAAGCTAAAGCAATCACTTAGCACAAGTATATAAATCTAGATAGCGGCACAGCAGTCACTTGTTTTATTCATAACTGGAGATCCAGACATCCAAATAAGATGATGCTAGACTTTATAGAAAGATTATTAAATGATCTAAAACATGTTTATTATCATCACAAGGTGATTCCTCAATTAACAAGGTCAATCAAGCACAATTGGGCACCTCTATCCAGACTTGGACAGATTCTGCCATACAACTTCATAAGATTATAACTGGAGATTTAGACCACCAAAAGGAGTGATATTTAACAATCTAGAAAGCTCATGAAAAACACTACACTTCTTCTATTATCTCCAAGACATGATTCAAAGCTTAGCTAAGTCAAAAAACACAATTATTCAGATCTGTACAGAGAGCATGCAAAATCTGACAATGAACTTACAAAATCTATAGCTCCTAAATTATCAGGCCTATGGTCATGAAATTTGAACACAAGCTATATTCTGAAATTATCTACAACTTTGGTATTCACTACAACCACAGCAAACATCATTTCCACCACAAAAATGATTGCACAATCAAAACTGTACATGCAGCCCCACAGCAGTGGTACAGAAAACTGATAGTAACTTCAGAGAAGCATAACTGGAGTTCTAGACCTCCAACAAACATGAATCATAACTTTTTGAAAATCTTATAAAGTTACCTACAACTTTATTATTATCATAATAAGATGATTCTACAGATAACGAGGTCAATTAAACCAATGAATGCATCTCTATCTAAAACATGGACAGAAACTGACATGCCACTTTAAATAGATATAACTGAAGTTCTACATGTTCAATAAATGTGGTTCTAGACTTTTTAGAAATATTAAAAAATTATAAAAAACTTTGTTTCAAATACCTAAAGCTAGTTCTACTATTAAGAAAGCCCATAGTGCCAACAAAGAAACCCTGTCTAGGTTTGGGCAGAAACAGTCATAGAGATTTAAGCAAGTATAACTCAAGATCTACTTAACCAAAAATCATGATATTTAACTTTTTGGAAAGCTTAAGAGAAATACTACAACTCATGTATTTTCATCGAGTCATGATTCATAACTTAACTGAGCCAATTAATTCAATCATGCAGACCTATTCAGAATAGGGGCAAAGCAACATAGGGAATTTGTTATTTTTATAACTCTCAAACCATCAAACTTAAACTCCTGAAAGTTTTACCAGACATCAACCATCACCTTAGTAGCACTCCATAAAACTTTCACATTTATTTGAGCAGAAAAACTGCAGTTATGAAAAAGATAAGACACAACTAGCATTAAAAACCAAACTGCATAAATCTATTTTTACAGAAAAATATTTAAACTAAAACATGCCATATTATAGATCTAATGCATAGATAACATAAGGATTTCAAAAATTCCTCATTTGATATTTTACTATTTTTATACTAATTACTACAAATTTTCAAATTTGATCATTCAAATCTGCAAAAATCAGAGAAAAGGAAATGTAAATCTTTCATCGAGGTCCCTGTAGAAAACATCAATCAACGTCAGCGAACAGGTCCTTCAGGCACTATTTAACCATGTCTACGGGTTCGCAGAAAGATCCATCCCTTTCTTCAAATTTCCGCGCGAAGTCCCTCGTCTTCCTTTAACCACAGAGAGCAGGGGATGGCCGACGGGGAGGGCGGAACCCAGCCGAAGGAGGGCCAACGGCGACGGGGAAGAGCAGCGCGAGCACCAACGGGTCCAAGAGCATCCAGGGGACCGCTCGGCTTGTCCAGAGGCGGTCCTAGGTGGCTTGGCCACTTGCGAGCAAGCGGACACGGCGGTACAGCTTGCCGGCGGTGGCCCAAGGGCGGCAGCAGCAGGCTGCCTCGGGCTAGGAGGAGCGGCGCACGACGGCGAAGGTGGTGGCACACACGGTAGGACGCGAGGGAGCTCGGGGCGGCAGGGACGCGGCGGTGGCAAGCTCGGCCAGCTAGCCATGGCGGCCGAGCTCTGGTGCGAGCACACGGCACCGAGAGTGAGCGAGAGCGCAGAGGGAGGGCCGAGGGAGTGAGGGCGAGTCGCTCTGGTGCTCCATTACATCGAGTGAGGCGCGGGGCACGCGGCAGAGAGCAAGGGTGCATGGCAGCCACGTCCACAACACACGTCGTTCATTGAGGCGAAATTCCGAACAGGTGGCGGGCGACGGTGAGGGTGAGGTGGGGAGCCGACTTGGGCCGTCTCGGGTGCGAATTGGACATTGGGCCTAAAACGAAGTTTGAAGCCCGCGAACTGATCTTCATTTTTCATTTAGAGACCATGGTCATTAGAGCTCTGGATCGGCGAGTAATTAGGCTCCAAATTGATAGTGTCAGCGCGTTAACAGCGATGTACAAAAGTCCAAATTGATGGTCCAAACGAACTCACATGAGTGCCATCTTTTTACATGATCTTCTCCATCACGTACACTCCAACTTTTATTTTGGGACCCGATCACATTGCTTAACAAAATTATGAGAACGCGAGATGCCAATGTCGACGACGAGTCGACGATGAATTCCAGACTTAGAAAAATTCTAAGTACCAAAAACAGCTGCCGATTGAAAGTTTGAGCCTCAATTTGACATAGTTCCGAGTTGATCTGGCTCTTGGTCCAAAAACAAAGTTTGTTCTACTACACTCAAACTTCAACTTTTATTAAAGGTCAAACTTCATATCTGGTACATGAACCAACTCTTCATCTCGGTCAAAGCAGCATCTCGTTAACCCTAGAATTAGGGTTTTCGACCAATTGAGGCCTTTTCTTGACATGTGCTCCACACGAACCCTTCATTACTTTTGTTGTAGAGTTCAATTAGAGTCATTTGGGAAAGGTAGCACGGTTTGGTTGATGACCTATAATTCCATTCACTTAATAAAGCAATCCAAGAAAGATTTTAACTTATCATTTCATGCGACTTCTTGATTCCAAACTTCATGAAACTTTTCCAATCATCCATGTGGGTGGAAATTGATGTGAGGCACATGAAAGAAGCACCTTCAACATTACTTAGGTATATATCTAAAAAGGGCCAATATACAAGCAAATGTGTGTTGCCCAAGTTTAAGTTGGAGCTCACTCTTGTAGCTTTGATCTTGACACCTTCATCACCACTTAACATGCCATGTTTGAGCTCAAACCCATTGCTTAACGGGTGACAAACACCTGGGGTGTTACAGCCCTCCCCCCTTATAGGAATCTCGCCCCGAGATTCGGTGCAAAAGACTTTTAAGGGAAGAGAAGCATGTCCTCCATTTTCCAATATCAGTGATAGCCTTAGGCTACTTAACTTCGGAGTATTAGAGAGGCTAATTTGGTCAAGACACTTTCTGATACTTGCTCTTCACAGTAAGTTTGGTCTGAAGAATTTCCTTTGCTGGCTTCCATGAAGCATTGTTACTTTGGGAGGAATCCAAGACAGCACAATACTTCGTTCTCGAGATACGGAGAGTACTATGAAGCATAAACTAATTACCCATGATCTCGATTTCCCTAGTGAATATAGCATGGACCATGTGAACTTTGCACTAGACTGCAAGCTTCAGGAAGCTACTCATTACAAGGGTTCCATGCTCATTCATAAAGTTCAAAAAGCAGTCCTCTATCAAGGTAACTTAAGTCCATTTTTTATAAGAGATGAGATCATAGATGGGTAAACATCCTTGGTGGTTGTGAGAAACCGAGTAACCAACAGACAACGCCTATGCCGGTCGTAACCATTCAATCACTCAGATGCCAATCGATGGAAAACTACATAATGTTCCATGTGTGCAGTTCTCTTTCTCTAAGGATAACATTGCATTATCGGAGTCCGTTGAGTGAGCGATGAATGTGATAGCTAACGCTGTTGGCTCGGTGTTTTCGACGATCATCATTTGTGGGAATACTTGTATCCAAATGACAACAGTTATCTGGGTTGAATCTGAGGCAACCTCGTGGGTAAAAACACATGGAATGTACTAAGGACAAATCTGCCTTGGAGATCCTTGCTGGAGAAGGATGATAGTGAGGTCTAAAGGTCAACGAGAGTTGCAAGTATACACTGACTGGAAAAACAGTACACTACTAAGCAGGTTGAGCGCAATTTGACTTTATGGTGCAGTGGCGCAGTAAGTTGATTTGACTTGCACTATAGCAAAACTAGCTTTGTTGAACTGCATTGGACATTGAAGCTTCCTTTCTAATGTCAATCAACCACTCAAAATCAAAGTCTGAAGTCGGTTGTTTGACACTTTTCAAATTGTTCCCGATTCGCAAAAGCATAAATTGACTTGTAGAACACCTTGACTGCTCCAGCATTGTTGACATGAGAGGGCAAAAGTAAGGCAAAAAGGGGTGCCAGGAGTCTTCTCTAGGGCATCTAAAGTATTACAATCATCACTTTGCCAACATGACCTGAACTACAAACACAACCTTCTAATATGAAGGATGATAGTAATTAGCAGAGAAATCATAGATTCTGTACCTCTAGGTAATCAGTTCATATTCTGCAAACTACTGCTGCATTGTACACAAATTTTGGTAGGTATTTAGATCCAAGAGTCCTTTAACTACTGACCAAAATTCAGGTCAAACGGACACCGTTTGACTATCCAAACAAATCATTTACCAAAACTGCTTTATTCTGAAATTTTGTGACCGAACTGTCAAAACATCTCACAAATCCGATGCTTTACGCAACCAATCCTCAAACTAACTTAAGACACCGAAGTACCTTAAGCGAGGAATGAGATCACCAAGTTTGGTGTGAATTCAACCCTGTTTGAGCCACTAATCATCGGCTTAAGCTAACTAGTGGAGTGCCATAAAACCTTGATAGATTTCCCACTCTTCTTTTTCTTTGCTTCATGCATTGTGGAGTGTGTTCTGCACTCTCTAATTCTCTTTATGCCAGTGGTAGCTTTCTCGCTGAGGATGGAGGCTAGGGTTTTCCTGATATGCTTCCTAGGGAACAACTTCAACCATTGATGTAAGCACCAGCTCGACGATACACAAGCATTGAACTAGTTGGATGTACTTGCAGGGCACAATGCATACATCATGTGGAGGGCAATCCTACTAGATAAGGAAACATCTCTGATTACCCTTCTGTGCTTCATCCCATAGAATCCGGAACAATCCTTTGATAGCACCATATACATAATGATGCGGACTGAGACTAGGGACGTGCTTTCTCTAGCTCTTTACTTAGCTGATACAACATCTTGCACTATATGTGTGATTGTCCAGATGGAATTGACTTGACGACACATGGCCTAGAGAAGAAAGTAGTACTGGCATCGCTGACCGGCTTTGCTGTTTCTTTGCTTAACATTGTTCTATGAGATCCTTCATAGTTACCAAAGAGTCATTACCTAGCTAGAGATTAATCTTCCTACTGGTAACTAATCAGTTCTCTGAACACTTAAAAGGTTTCAAATCTTCACTCTTGACAATAAGAATTGGGGTCGAAGCATAATAGATGGTCGCCATTGAAGTCAGCAGAAAGGGGTCACACTGAAGAAGGTCGGTTGATCACCTTGCACCTAAAGATCAAGGCTAAGATAGAAAGCTCATAAGCATCAGGTGACCTATTACAGCAAATAATATCCCGGTCCATTTATCTTCCGATGGATAACTTGTCCAACTTTAAGTATTGTGTGCCCTTTTGATCCAACGGGGATGACATAAGTTGCTCACTAGATGACCGACATCTTTACAAGGACAGTCAAGTAGAGTCACTTGTCTACTACCTCTTGCAGTCTATTAACATTCCTGTCAGTGACCTATTCCTCAAAGTTTATCCTTTGGACGGCTTCAGCAGAAAGTCCTATTGCACCTGGTTTGACATATAGATCTTCTAACACGATAAGGAGAGATAACCCAGGAGGAGCTCATGTGAAAATAACACATCGGTGTAGTTATGCAATGGATCATAACTAGAAACCTCGATACCAGCACGTGCCGAGCAGCACAACCTTGTGTCACGCGCCACAGGAGGCTCTTAGTTTCATTGTGGCACCATAGTTGCTACTCATAACACCATTACTGAACATACAACTGAAAGCTCTAGTTTGGTTTTGGTAAATTGATGAAACCCTAAGTGCTAACCTAGTTTATCAAAGTGATCTTGAGATAGGTAGCACTACTCCAAGAAATGAAGCAATGATGAAGATCATGACAATGGTGATGGAATGTTGATGATCAAGTGCTTAATCTTGGAAAAGAAGAAAGAGAAAAACAAAAGGCTCAAGGCAAAGGTATAAATTGTAGGAGCCATTTTGTTTTGGTGATCAAGACACTTAGAGAGTGTGGTCACATTTAGGATAGATAACCGTACTATTAAGAGGAGTGAAACTCGTATCGAAATACGGTTGTCAAAGTGCAACTAGATGTTCTAACTCATTGCATATGCATTTAGGATCTAGTGGATCACTAACACCCTTGAAAATGTTTGTGAAAATATGCTAACACATGTGCACAAGGTGATACACTTGGTGGCTAGCACATTTGAGCAAGGGTAAAGAAGATAGAGAAGAAAGGAGGTCAGTCTCACTGTTTACACTGTGACCGGACGCTGGTCATGGATGGACCGGCGTGTCCGGTCAGGCGTGGCAGAAAAGACGCCAGCATCGGTGATGCACCGGACGCTGGGTCTGAGACGCACTGGACGCTGGCTGCTGCGTCCAGTCAAACGGACGGAGCGATACAGTACCTAGGGTATTGCACCGGACGTTGGGCTGTGTCCGGTCAAAGTGGACCGGACACGTCCGGTCGAAGAAAACTGGTTTTGGAACCTTACTGTAAATGACCGGACGCTGAGGCTTTAGCATCCGGTCACTTGTGCCGGAGCATCCGGTCAGTTAATAGCCGTTGAGATCTGGCGGCTCAAGTTTAACTCAGAGTGACACATGGCATACATCTGTTGACCGGACGCTGTGTTCAGAGTCCGGTCAGTCTGACCAGAGCGTCCGGTCAGCCCGAGTTGTGCCCAGTGAAGGGGTACAACGACTCTATTTCATGGGGGCTTCTATTTAAGCCCCATGGCTGGTTCAAGCTCACTCTCTTGCACATTTTCATTGACATAGCATCCTTGTGAGCTTAGCCAAAGCCCTCCCACTCATCTTCATCATTGATCCATCATCATTGTGAGATTGGGAGAGAATCCAAGTGCATTGCTTGAGTGATTGCATCTAGAGGCACTTGGCATTCGTGTTGCGCTGTGGATTTCGCTTGTTTCTCTTGGTGGTTGCCACCACCTAGATGGTTGGAGCAGCGGTGGAGGATTGGCATGAGTTGGTGATTGTTCGTGGCCATCTCGGGTGATTGTAAGGGGAGTTGTACCTTCCCCGGCGGAGTGCCAAAAGGTAACTCTAGTAAATTGCTCATGTCATTGATTTACCTCACTTGTGGGTAGGTTCTTGCGGCGTCCTATCGCATGGACGAGATTTGTGAAACACCTCTTAGCTGCCGAACCACCAAGTGTTGGTCGACACAACGGGGACGTAGCGTGTTGGCAAGCACGTGAACCTTGGGAGAAAATCGGTTGTCTCTTGCTATTTGTATTCTCCCGGTGATTGGCTTAATCTTCATCTTGTGATTGGTTCACTCCCCTTCACGGTGGTATAATCGTATCACTTACTCATTTACATTTCCGCAAACTAGATATAGCAAGCTCTTTAGTGTAGCTAGAATTGAGAGCTTGCATTGTGTTTGAAGTTTATCTAGTGGAGCTCTTTAGAGTAGCTTTTGTGAGAGCTCTTAGTGAGTAGTGATCATTTAGATTGTGTGCCTAAGTAATCATTGCTACTAGAATTGTTGGATAGGTGACTTGCAACCCTTGTAGAGCTAGAGCAAGTTTGCATTACGCTATTTGTCTTACTAATCAAATTGCTCTAGTTGATTTGTAGATTTTTAAATAGGCTATTCACCCCCCATCTAGCCATATTAGGACCTTTCAAGTGGTATCAGAGCCGTGGTCACCATTTGTGTAAAGGCTTAACAACCTCGGTGTCAAATTATGGCTCAAGTTGTGTTCAACCATGTGGGGGGCAAACCACCATTCTTTGATGGCACAAGCTATGATTATTGGAAAAGAAAGATGAAGATGTACTTGGGTTCAATCAATGATCAAGTATGGGAAGTGACGGAGAATGATTATGCTATCATTGATCCCGACAATCCCACCAACCAAGATAGGACCAACAAGCAATGCAACACAATGGCGCTCAACACCATATACAATGCCATTGATTCAAAGGTGTTTGAGCAAATCAAGGATTGTGAAAGAGCTAATGAAGTGTGGAGGAGATTGGAGGAAACCTATGAGGGCACACCGGAGGTGAAGAGTGCCAAGTTATATATTCTCAAGGACAAGTTGACAAGCTTTAAAATGAAAGACGATGAGAGCATTCTGGAGATGTTCCATCGCTTGCAAGTCATTGTCAATGATTTGAAGGATTTGGGAGAAAAGATCAAGAATGATGATGTCTCTTATCGGTTCTTGATGTGCCTACCTCCAAGGTTTGAAATGTTGAGATTGCTAATCATAAGAGGAGGATTGAAGGAGATCACCCTTAACCAAGTACTAGGTGAAGTCATGACACAAGAGACATACCATGTGGAAAGGGAAGGGGATGGCAAGGAAGATAAGAAGGAAGAAGAAGACAAGAAGAAGAAAAGCATAGCATTCAAGGATAGCTCATCATCATACAAGAACAAGGGCAAGTCCAAGAAAGAATCAAGTGATGATGAGGACCTTAGTGATATTGATGATGAGGCTGTGGCTCTATTTGTGCGCAAGATGGGCAAGTTCATAAAGAAGAAGGGCTATGGTGCTAGAAAGAGAAGAGATCACACTAAGAGCAAAGAGTATGTGAGAAGATGCTATAATTGCAAGAGCTCCGATCATGTTGTAGCAAATTGTCCATACAATAGTGATAATGATGAAGATGACAAGAAGAAGCACAAGAAGGACAACAAAGAAAAGAAAGAAAAGAAGGAGAAGAGGATGACCTTCCAAAAGAAGAAGAAGGGTGGAGGCTATGTAGTCACTTGGGATAGTGATGGCTCTTCGGATAGTGATAGCTCTAGTGATGATGACAAGAAATCTATCAAGAGATCACTAGCAAGCATCGCCATCAACAACAAGCCCTCCATCTTTGACACTCCATCGACATGCCTCATGGAAAAGCCTACCAAGGTAAAATATGATGTGAGTGATGATGATGAATGTGAAAGTGATGCTTGTAGGAGTGATGATGATGATGAGGAGTACTCAAAGGAGGAGCTCTTGGATATGTGTGAGCAAGTGCATGCTTGCAATGAGATGAAGAGAAAGGAGTGCAAAGAATTGCGCAAGAAAGTAAAATTTCTTGAGCAATCCTTTGATGAGCTCAATGCCACTCATGAGAGGCTAATGAATGCCCATGAGAAACTTGGCAAAGCTCACACTAAGCTTGAAAAAGCTCACTCCTCTCTCATTGAGCAAGTCAAGAAGGAGGAAGCCAAGAAGGAGCAAGTGATAGTATCATGTGATATGAGACTAACATGTGATCTTATTGATGAATCTTCTTATAAGCCTATTGCTATTGCTCCCACTAACACTTCTTGTAGCACTATCACTTCCACTCCACCTATAAATGATGCATCACTAAAGGTGGAAAATGAGACCCTCAAGAAGGAGGTGAATGAGCTCACTCGTGCCTTAGGCAATGCCTATGGTGGAGATGCCCGCTTGCTAAAGTGCTTGGGTAGCCAAAGGTTCTCTCTCAACAAAGAAAGATTAGGCTATACCCCCAAGAAAGGCAAGGCGGCCTTTGTCACTCCCAAAGCTAGCTTTGTGAAGGGCAATGGTCGGTTTTACAATAGATGCAAGCAAGTTGGGCATATAGAGCAATATTGCAAAATTAACAAGAACAAGCTATCTAATGTATCCTCAATCAAATTTGATTCTTGTTACATGCTTATTAAGGGTGCCAATTGTGTGATGGCTAAGTTCATTGGTACACCAATTATGGGCCCAAAGAAGAAGGCCATTTGGGTACCAAAGACCTTGGTGACTAACCTACAAGGACCTAAGCAAGTTTGGGTACCTAAAAAGAATTGATTTTTTTTTGTAGGTCAATTATAAAGCCGGAGGAAGGCATTGGGTGCTTGATAGTGGGTGCACACAACACATGACCGGTGATTCAAGAATGTTCAATTCAATCAATGAGAACAAGAGCAATGGGATTGATAGTATCATATTTGGTGATAATGGCAAAGGCAAGGTCAAAGGACTTGGTAAGATTGCAATATCCAATGATTTGAGCATTTCCAATGTGCTACTAGTAGAGAGCTTGAACTTCAACCTTTTGTCGGTAGCTCAATTGTGTGATCTTGGTTTCAAGTGCATATTTGGTGTGGATGATGTAGAAATCATAAGTGTAGATGGCTCCAACTTGATATTCAAAGGATTTAGATATGAGAATCTATACTTAGTTGATTTCAATGCTAGAGAAACTCAATTGTCAACATGTTTGATCACTAAGTCTAGCTTGGGTTGGTTATGGCATAGAAGGCTTGGTCATGTTGGAATGAAACAATTGAACAAGTTGGTCAAGCATGACTTAGTTAGAGGCTTGATAGATGTCATATTTCAAAAGGATAAGCTATGTAGTGCATGTCAAGCCGGAAAGCAAATTGGTAACACACATCCTAAAAAGAGCATGATGAGCACATCTAAGGCATTTGAGTTGATGCACATGGACTTGTTTGGACCAACCACATACACTAGCATTGGTGGAAATAAATATGGATTTGTGATTGTGGATGATTTCACTAGATATACATGGGTCTTCTTTCTTGTTGACAAGAGTGATGTGTTTGCAACATTTAAATCTTTTGTCAAGAGCATTCACAATGAGTTTGAAATAACAATCAAGAAAGTTAGAAGTGACAATGGTAGTGAATTCAAGAACACTAGAATTGATGAGTTATGTGATGAATTTGGAATTAGACATCAATTCTTGGCCAAGTATACTCCTTAATCAAATGGCTTAGTTGAAAGGAAGAATAGAACTTTGATTGATATGGCAAGATCAATATTGAGTGAGTACAATGTGAGTCATTCATTTTGGGCCAAAGCAATCAACATGGCTTGCTACTATAGCAACCGACTCTATTGTCACCCCATGATGGAGAAGACACCATATGAGCTATTGAATGGAAGAAAGCTCAATATAGCATACTTTCGGGTTTTTGGGTGCAAATGCTACATATTGAAGAAAGGCACTAGATTGAGCAAGTTTGAAAAGAAATGTGATGAATGTTTCTTGCTTGGATACTCCACTACAAGCAAGGCTTATAGAGTTTGGAATTTGGCTAGTGGTACTCTTGAGGAGGTTCATGATGTGGAGTTTGATGAAACAAATGGTTCCCAAGAGGAAGATCAGAATCTAGATGATGTGAGATGCACTCAATTAGTCAATGCAATGAAGAAGATGGATATTAGTGAGATAAGGCCTAGACAGGTGATTGATGTTGAAGATGACAAGAATCAAGTGCTCTCTAACTCAAATGGGCAAGCTAGTGGTTCCCATGATCAAATTCAAGCAAGTGCTAGTGATGGCAATGTGCGAAATCAACAAGTGGCTAGCTCATCATCTCAACCAAATGATCAATCAAATGCAAGCAATCAAGTGCAAGTGCTCCAACCAACCAATATTGCAAGAGATCATCCATTGGACACAATCATTGGTGATATTTCAAGAGGAGTGCAAACTAGATCAAGATTGGCATCTTTTTGTGAGCACTTCTCATTTATGTCATCCATTGAACCAAAGAAGATAGATGAAGCATTGAATGATGTTGATTGGATCAATGCCATGCATGAAGAGCTAAACAACTTCACAAGAAACCAATTATGGGAGTTAGTTGAGAGGCCTAAGAATCATAATGTGATTGGAACAAAATAGGTCTTTCGGAACAAACAAGATTAAGATGGGATAGTTATAAGGAACAAAACAAGATTAGTGGCTCAAGGTTACACTCAAGTTGAAGGTCTTGACTTTGGAGAAACATATGCCCTGGCTACAAGATTGGAAGCAATATGGATCTTGTTAGCCTATGCTTGTGCCCACAACATCAAGTTGTACCAAATGGATGTGAAGAGTGCATTTCTCAATGGGTACATCAATGAGCTTGTGTATGTTGAGCAACCTCCTAGTTTTGAAGATGAGAAGAAACCCAACCATGTTTACAAGTTGAGAAAGGCTTTGTATGGATTGAAACAAGCACCTAGAGCATGGTATGAGAGATTGAGGGATTTCCTACTCTATAAAGGATTTAAGATGGGAAAGGTTGACACTACTCTCTTCACCAAGAAGCTAGGTAATGACTTGTTTGTGATGCAAATCTATGTGGATGATATCATATTTGGATCAACAAATCAAGAATTTTGTGAGGAGTTTGGAAAGATGATGGCAAACGAGTTTGAGATGTCTATGATTGGAGAACTTAGCTACTTCCTTGGTCTTCAAATCAAGCAAATGAAGAATGACACATTTGTGAGTCAAGGCAAGTACATCAAGGACATGCTAAAGAAGTTTGGAATGGATGATAGTAAAGCTATTAGTACACCAATGGGGTCAAGTGGAAGCTTGGATAGTGATGCTAGTGGTAACATGGTGGATCAAAAGATGTATCGGTCTATGATTGGAAGCCTACTCTATGTGACCGCATCAAGGGCCGATGTGATGTTTAGTGTATGCATGTGTGCTAGATTTCAAGCCTCACCAAAAGAAAGTCATTTGAAGGCAACAAAAAGGATATTGAGGTACTTGAAGCATACACAAAATGTTGGATTGTGGTATCCCAAAGGAGCAAGATTTGAGTTGATTGGATATTTGGACTCCGATTATGCGGGATGCAAAGTTGAGAGAAAGAGCACATCGGGCACATGTCAACTATTGGGAAGATCACTTATGTCTTGGTCATCAAAGAAGCAAAATAGTGTAGCACTTTCAACCGCCGAAGCGGAGTACATTTTGGCCGGTAGTTGTTGTGCTCAATTACTTTGGATGAAGGCTACTTTGAATGATTTTGGAATTAAATTCAAACAAGTGCCATTGCTATATGACAATGAGAGTGCTGTCAAGCTCACTAACAACCCAATTCAACACTCAAGAACAAAGCATATTGATGTACGCCATCATTTCATTAGAGATCACCAACAAAAGGGGGACATTTGTATTGAGAGTGTGGGCACGGAAGATCAACTTGCCGATATTTTCACCAAGCCACTTGATGAGAAGAGATTTTGCAAGCTAAGGAATGAATTGAACATACTTGACTTCTCCAATATGTGTTGATGCACCCCCAACTATATGACATGCCTCTCCTTCGAGCTATTCAAGGTAAAAGTTGATTGACATGGCATACATACTTGCTAAGGACATGATTAGTGCATCTAGACATCTCTTGCATTTAAATAGGCTCATTCATGAAACTCAAATGAATTTGATGCTTGTATGGTACCACTATTGCTTGTATGTTTGAAATGATCTAGTGGTAGCATATGACATATTTGTGGGCTTGTAAACCTAGAGTTTAATCTAGAAAATGAGCTATAAATGTTTAACTCAACATGGTACAAGATAACCCTTATTGGAGGTGTGAAGAAGCTTGTCCTTGGATCAAACCGAGTTAAATATGTTTGCAAGTAATCTAGATTGAACCAAATTGGGAAAATGATCCTCATTTCACATGGTTTCACCCCAACCTATCTATAATTTGAACTCACCTTTTGTGCTAATTGTTGACAAAGGGGGAGAGAAATTCACAAAGATAGTAAGATAGGGGTATAAATGATATGGGGAGAGAGATATGACAAATGATAAAGAAAGGGGATCAAGACAAAGAAAGGGGATCAATTAAAATTTTGAGCACACAAGTAGGGGGAACAAGCTCATAAACTTGTATATTGTATTTGAATGTGCATTTCATATATTTGCTTGCATAGCACAAGTTTTAAATTCAAATATCCATGCTTGTGTGATGTATGCTAGTCATAGGTTTGAATGATGAAATGAAAAACTAGCATGCATAGGATATCCAAGGATTTCACTTTCAAATATTTATGTGCTATTCCAAGTGGTATCTAGCTAAGGCAACTAGACCCTTGCTTGTAATGTTGATCTCATGGGATATTCTAGTTTTTGGTGTATGTCTAGTTACTTATGGTGCTAAGGATGGTATTTTGGTGCACTCCGATTGGTATCATGCTTCAAAGGTCCATCTCTTATACCTTAGCATCATTTGGTAGAAATTGTCTCCTATATCTCCTATCTAAGCATATGTGCAAGCTTTAATCCAAACTCTTAGCACATATGTAGGGGGAGCAATTGCTACCATTTAGAGTTCATGAAACTTGTCCATATTCTTTTACACATGGTAAATATGCTTGGACAAGCAACATGGATTCAATTAAAATTCAATTCATATCTTTGTGAAAGGGTTGTCATCAATTACCAAAAAGGGGGAGATTGAAAGCTCTAGTTTGGTTTTGGTTAATTGATAAAACCCTAAGTGCTCACCTAGTTTATCAAAGTGATCTTGAGATAGGTAGCACTACTCCAAGAAATGAAGCAATGATGAAGATCATGACAATGGTGATGTAATGTTGATGATCAAGTGCTTAATCTTGGAAAAGAAGAAAGAGAAAAACAAAAGGCTCAAGGCAAAGGTATAAATTGTAGGAGCCATTTTGTTTTGGTGATCAAGACACTTAGAGAGTGTGGTCACATTTAGGATAGATAACCGTAATATTAAGAGGAGTAAAACTCGTATCGAAATACGGTTGTCAAAGTGCCACTAGATGTTCTAACTCATTGCATATGCATTTAGGATCTAGTGGATCACTAACACCCTTGAAAATGTTTGTGAATATATGCTAACACATGTGCACAAGGTGATACACTTGGTGGTTAGCACATTTGAGTAAGGGTGAAGAAGATAGAGAAGAAAGGAGGTCAGTCTCGCTGTTTACACTATGACCGGACGCTGGTCATGGAAGGACCGGCGCGTCCGGTCAGGCGTGGCAGAAAAGACGCCAGCGTTGGTGATGCACCGGACGCTGGGTCTGAGATGCACCGGACGCTGGCTGCTGCGTTCAGTCAAACTGATGGAGCGATACAGTACCTAGGGTATTGCACCGGACGCTAGGCTATGTCCGGTCGAAGTGGACCGGACGCGTCCAGTCAAAGAAAACTGGTTTTGGAACCTTACTGTAAACGACCGGACGCTGAGCCTTCAGCGTCCGGTCACTTGTGCCAGAGCGTCCGGTCAGTTAATAGCCGTTGAGATTTGGCGGCTCAGGTTTAACTCAGAGTGACATGTGGCATACATCTGTTGACCGGACGCTGTGTTCAGAGTCCGATCAGTCTGACCGGAGCGTCCGGTCAGCCCGAGTTGTGCCCAGTGAAGGGGTACAACGGCTCTATTTCATGGGGGCTTCTATTTAAGCCCCATGGCTGGTTCAAGCTCACTCTCTTGCGCATTTTCATTGACATAGCATCCTTGTGAGCTTAGCCAAAGCCCTCCCACTCATCTCCATCATTAATCCATCATCATTGTGAGATTGGGAGAGAATCCAAGTGCATTGCTTGAGTGATTGCATCTAGAGGCACTTGGCATTCGTGTTGCACTGTGGATTTCGCTTGTTTCTCTTGGTGGTTGCCACCACCTAGATGGTTGGAGCAGTGGTGGAGGATTGGCATGAGTTGGTGATTGTTCGTGGCCATCTCCGGTGATTGTAAGGGGAGTTGTACCTTCCTCGGCGGAGTGCCAAAAGGTAACTCTAGTAAATTGCTCGTGTCATTGATTTACCTCACTTGTGGGTAGGTTCTTGCAGCGTCCTATCGTGTGGACGAGGTTTGTGAAACACCTCTTAGCCGCCGAACCACCAAGTGTTGGTCGACACAACGGGGACGTAGCGTGTTGGCAAGCATGTGAACCTCTGGAGAAATCGGTTGTCTCTTGCTATTTGTATTCTCCCAGTGATTGGCTTAATCTTCATCTTCTGATTGGTTCACTCCCCTTCACGGTGGTATAATCATATCACTTACTCATTTACATTTCCGCAAACTAGATATAGCAAGCTCTTTAGTGTAGCTAGAATTGAGAGCTTGCATTGTGTTTGAAGTTTATCTAGTGGAGCTCTTTAGAGTAGCTTTTGTGAGAGCTCTTAGTGAGTAGTGATCATTTAGATTGTATGCCTAAGTAATCATTGCGACTAGAATTGTTGGATAGGTGGCTTGCAACCCTTGTAGAGCTAGAGCAAGTTTGCATTACGCTATTTGTCTTACTAATCAAATTGCTCTAGTTGATTTGTAGATTTTTAAATAGGCTATTCACCCCCCCCTCTAGCCATATTAGGACCTTTCAACAACCCATAAGAAATCTCACATGGCAAAAATTGGGTTGCATAGGAGCAAGCACTATGCGAAGGAGGAATAGCAAGCAAAGGTAGTCACAAGGTTAGGAGTCAACAAGGAGGTGATTCGAAGATCAAAACATCACGCAAGAAAACATAGCTTAATTACCGGAGACGACTAAGCAGGGGACTCTTGCTTAATTTCCATATACGCCTTGTGTCCACCAAGGTGATTACTAGGTAAAGATGAACATGAGATTTGGTCTTCCCGAGCAGCAACATGAGATCAAGACTGATAAACATCCAGAGACTTGAAAGGGTTGGAGGCAAAATAAACGAGATTCGAGGAATAGAGCCAATGCACTGACTAGGGATTCAGTGGATAAAGGAATGACATGGTCTGCGAGGAAAAAGTTCTAAAGCCAGGGTAGATAGTGGTTAGTGTTGCACCAAATCGTCCGTAGGAGAAGGAGCAATGAGATCCAACAAGGATTTTTGAGCAGGGTCCTCCCACACAGGAGCGGGACAACCACGACACATGCAAGCATTCAAGGGAACTAAGCTTGGACCTAAAGGATGGACATGGGTCGTCATAGCGCAATGTTCAAGGGCTAGCAACTACGTATACAGGCTCAGGCTCCTAAGAGAGAACTTAATTAGAGACGACAACCATGAGATTATCAAAACTTGGACATTGTTCTAGGATAGTGCTCTTCAACACTCGTATGCTTACCGAGGACAAAAGGGGTGACAGCTATGGCACTACCTAGATAACGAGCACCCACACCTACATCATGGTCTTAAGCAAGCCTTTCGAAACACTCAATCTAATTAGCTTAAGCGACTATTACTAAGCACAAAGCTCGCACCTAACAAGTAGTCACCTACAGCAACACTACTACACATATCATGCAAAACATGGTGGTAAGGTACTATTATCCTTTATTTCCTTTTTACATAGTAGGTGGATATCTCTACAAAACAAGTTTTACCTACATTTAGCAATTTAGTTTTCAAAGAGGTGAACTTTTTGCTAACTATTAACTTGTCATCTATTTCCTTTGGAAGCAAACATACGAGGCGAAGCTAATCACACACTATATTCAAGCATAGCTATTCAAGCGGCATGGAACAAGGCATTTAATCTAGCTTTACACAGGGAAGATAGTAACCACACATGGATCACAAGTT
The DNA here is from genome assembly GCF_019320115.1 of Miscanthus floridulus. Taxonomy (NCBI): domain Eukaryota; kingdom Viridiplantae; phylum Streptophyta; class Magnoliopsida; order Poales; family Poaceae; genus Miscanthus; species Miscanthus floridulus. Next base: position 30,522,949 of record NC_089582.1, on the reverse strand, counting down.
GCTTAGTATTAGAATAAGGTGAGGGAAGCATATTTATGCACAAGCACAATCATGATGCATGCTCGTCTTATTCGTCCTCACAAAATTGCCAGCCTAAGGCGGCAATCACGTTCTATGTCGGTGGCATAACACGTACTCTCTCGATATATAGCTAGTCGTCAGCTACATTCGATCCACGCATTAGTGGTTAGCGTACCTACAGGCAAATTCATTGTGGCCCATCCCCACAAGAGATAAATAAGCACACAATGAAAGCAGTAAACTAAGATACTCTCCATATATACATCCCCAGATATATATACTTCGGTGTCCATAGCTACCCGATAGATATACCCATAATTAAGTACCTTCATATATACATGTGTGTAACATATAAATATTCCAGTAACCGCAGCTAACTCTCCCCTAGACCGATAATTGGACGGTCATGCTCTCACAACTCACACTTACCTGGGCGTAGAGGCAATTGATCCATATATTACCATTCAAGTGAACAACATCCATACAATAGCACGCCGTATGGACGACGAAAGTAAAAACCCCCCATGTTAGTACTTAGATAGCCACCTAATAGTCCTTAACTGGGCATAAAGGAGGATGTCGCTAGCATAGTTTTGCAAATCAGTTTTGACAAATTTGCCTGTAGCTAAAGTTTTAGTTAAAATAGGCTTTTCTAAAACCAAAACTTTGTTTTTAAAACTATGTACATGATAGTATTATGCTTAACCTTGCTCTGATGCCAGCTGTGACAGAACCGCCCAATTTATACAAGATCAAGTACGATTGTTCCCGCTAACACGTTGACACGCGCATACTTTCACTTATATAAACCCGGTAGTCCGCCGAGTGTCACGAAAGACCTCGGTAAATCAACATCACAACCAACATCGCATGATTAAGCAAATACACATCACATACACAGAGTTGCAGCGGAAATAATATTGCAAATGTGTTCACAAATAATATTACAAGTTTGGGTTTCAAAATCGATTAGTGAAAACAATGTAGTTTTCAAATGATTACATTAATATAGGTTCCAAATACATTGCTAGCATAAGTGACATCCTCATATAAAAGCATATAGATGAGAAATAATATAGAGTCACCGAGCCCACCGGTGGTTAGCCACCATCTTCAGCAGGCCAAGAACTTCATCTGCAACATGGTGGGATAAACCCTGAGTACTCGAATGTACTCAGCTAGACTTACCCGTCATAAACTAGAAATAATTGACTCCAAGGAGTATGCAAGGCTTTATAAGTGGAGGTAGCTTGACAACATTTTGCATAAAAAGCGATTAACTCAATTATACAATTATAATTCTATCATCAAGTTAATTATAACTATCCATCTCTAGATTAGCAATTATCCTGTGCCAAACATGTGGTATATCATTTTAGAGCATACAATAGTAACCATAGCAGGTATAGTAATTCCATGTTTATCCGAACCATCATATTCCATAATACAATTACTACGATGTTGGGACTAGCCAAGTTTCTCACTATCCGGGAGAGACGGCGATTCGAATCGATTTCAACCAGCTGGGAATTTATTCCTAATACAAACCCAGGCAGACCAGATCAATGGTCACCTTAGATCACCTTTGGTACAACTCAAGTGCATGTTTCACGGGTTCGCCCAGCGCCGCACAATCAGGGACAACCAAATGCCAGGACGTTCAGGCCCAGCCTACCCTTGGGCTCAGTCTAGCTCCCCGCACATCCTTACTACCATCCAGAGTGTGCACTTTGACAGAGCGGGGCCCGGCCTAAGTTGAGCTACTCAGCTTTGCGGTCAGAATGAGTTATCCGGCCAGCTAAGTGATAGGCATGCGTTCAATCTTGTCAGAAGCGTCAACAATGGTACGGTCCTTAATCGGCGCAGACGGAATCACATGAGTCAACCTACCATAGACTCCGCCCGGCCTCGATTTACTTTTTAACCCATGGTTCTTTTCCATGATAGCAAATATAGCCAACCGTGCTTTGGTATCCACCTATATCTCGCAGGTGACAAGAAATCACCCGACTTCTACCGGTCTAAGCATGGCTAAGCATATATTCGATCCTGGACCTACACAGGGTTAAAGGTGTATATATCTGGACAAGGTAGTTCCATGCATCAAGTGTTTCCAGACAACTCTTATAACCTAATGCATCAATCATAAAGGACCCAAGTAATATTTTGTAAAACACTGGGAGACTTAGAATGCTCCGGGGCTTGCCTGGAATCCAACACTAGGTTAGTGTTTGTTAGATGATGCTCGCATGGTGAGCATCTCCTGTTCATACATGTACTCCAGGGGTCCTTCCATCTTCGGGATAGGTCCACCATACACCGTCTTCGGGTTGGGCTCCAACATCATGCCCTTCACGTGGTTCATCTAGCGTACCTAGATGAGATGCAAGATGCAAGTGTATGAATATGAAGAATGGTAATATGAGATGCATCACATAATAACATTCAAGGCAAACATAAGATCATGCAAGACATAGGCACCTAGAGTTATTTTAACTAAACATCACACAACCTATTATAGAGGGATAGCAAGCATATTAGGCATGGAACACAAGTGAACTTAAGTTCAGATATTGCACCCATGCATTGATCAAGAACTAACCAACATGTTTCGCCAAAACAAGAGCAAGCTAAAGCAATCACTTAGCACAAGTATAGAAATCTGGATAGCGGCACAGCAGTCACTTGTTTTATTCATAACTGGAGATCCAGACATCCAAATAAGGTGATCCTAGACTTTATAGAAAGGTTATTAAATGATCTAAAACATGTTTATTATCATAACAAGGTGATTCCTCAATTAACAAGGTCAATCAAGCACAATTGTCAACCTCTGTCCAGACTTGGACAGATTCTGCCATGCAACTTCACAAGCTTATAACTGGAGATTTAGACCACCAAAAGGAGTGATATTTAAGAATCTAGAAATCTCATGAAAAACACTACACTTCTTCTATTATGTCCAAGACATGATTCAAAGCTTAGCTAAGTCAAACAGCACAATTATTCAGATCTATACAGAGAGCATGCAAAATCTGACAATGAACTTACAAAATCTATAGCTCCTAAATTATCATGCATATGGTCATGAAATTTGAACACAAGCTATATTGTGAAATTATCTACAATTTTGGTATTCGCTACAACCACAGAAAATATCATTTCCACCACGAAAATGATTGCATAAGCAGAACTGTACATGCAGCCCCACAGCAGTGGTACAGAAAACTGATAGCAACTTCAGAGAAGCATAACTGGAGTTCTAGACCTCCAACAAAATGAATCATAACTTTTTGAAAATCTTATAAAGTTACCTACAACTTTATTATTATCATAATAAGATGATTCTACATATAATGAGGTCAATTAAACCAATGAATGCATCTCTGTCTAAAACATGGACAGAAACTGACATGCCAATTTAAACAGATATAACTGAAGTTCTACATGTTCAATAAATATGGTTCTAGACTTTTTAGAAATATTAACAAATTCTAAACAACTTTGTTTCAAATACCTAAAGCTAGTTCTACTATTAAGAAAGCCCACAGTGCCAACAAGGAAACCCTGTCTGGGTTTGGGAAGAAACAGCCATAGAGATTTAAGCAAGTATAACTCAAGATCTACTTAACAAAAAATCATGATATTTAACTTTTTGTAAAGCTTAAGAAAAATAATACAACTCATGTATTTTCATCGAGTCATGATTCATAACTTAACTGAGCCAATTAATTCAATCATGCAGACCTATTCAGAATAGGGGCAAAGCAACACAGGGAATTTGTTATTTTTTTAAATCTCAAACCATCAAACCTAAACTCCTGAAATTTTTACTAGACATCAACCATCACATTAGTAGCACTCCATAGAAATTTCACATTTATTTGAGCATAAAAACTGCAGTTATGAAAAAGACAAGACACAACTAGCATTAAAAACCTAACTGCATAAATCTATTTTTATAGAAAAATATTTAAACTAAAACATGTCATATTATAGATCTATTGCATAGATAATTTCATAAGTATTCCAAAAAGTCCTCATTTGATATTTTACGATTTTTATACTAATTAATACAAATTTTCAAAGTTGATCATTCAAATTTGCAAAAATCAGAGAAAAGGAAATGTAAATCTTGCATCGAGGTCTCTGCAGAAAACATAAATCAACGTCAGCGAACAGGTCCTTCATGGATTCACAGAAAGATCCCTCCCTTCCTTCAAATTTGCGCGCGAAGTTCCTCGTCTTCCTTTAACCACAGAGAGCAGGGGATGGCCAGCGGGGAGGGCGGAACCCAGCCGGAGGAGGGCCGGCGGCGACGGGGAAGAGCAGCGCGAGCACCAGAGGGTCCAAGAGCATCCAGGGGACCGCTCGGCTTGTCCAGAGGCGGTCCTAGGCGGCTTGGCCACTTGCGAGCAAGCGGACGCAGCGGTACAGCTTGCCGGCGGTGGCCCGAGGGCGGAAGCAGCAGGCTGCCTCGGGCTAGGAGGAGCGGCGCACGACGGCGAAGGTGGTGGCGCACGCGGTCGGACGCGAGGGAGCTTGGGGCGGCGGGGACGCGGTGGTGGCAAGTTCGGCCAGCCGGCCATGGCGGCCGAGGTCTGGCGCGAGCGCACGGCACCGAGAGCGAGCGAGACCGCAGAGGGAGGGCTGAGGGAGTGAGGGCGAGTCGCTCTGGTGCTCCATTACATTGAGTGAGGCGTGGGGCACGCGGCAGAGAGCAAGGGCGCATGGCAGCCACGTCCACAACACATGTCGTTCATTGAGGCAAAATTCCGAACAGGTGGCGGGCGACAGTGAGGATGAGGTGGGGAGCCGACTTGGGCTGTCTCAGGTGCGAATTGGACATTGGGCCTAAAACAAAGTTCGAAGCCCGCAAACTGATCTTCATTTTTCATTTAGATACCATGGTCATTAGAGCTCTGGATCAGCGAGTAATTAGGCTCCAAATTGATAGTGTCAGCGCGTTAACAGCGATGTACAAAAGTCCAAATTGATGGTCCAAACGAACTCACATGAGTGCCATCTTTTTACATGATCTTCTCCATCACGTACACTCCAACTTTTATTTTGGGACCCGATCACATTGCTTAACAAAATTACGAGAACGCGGGATGCCAATGTCGACGACGAGTCGACGATGAATTCCAGACTTAGAAAAATTCTAAGTACCAAAAACAGCTGCCGATTCAAAGTTTGAGCCTCGATTTGACTTAGTTCAGAGTTGATCTAGCTCTTGGTCCAAAAACAAAGTTTGTTCTACTACACTCAAACTTCAACTTTTATTAAAGGTCAAACTTCATATCTGGTACATGAACCAACTCTTCATCTCGGTCAAAGCAGCATCTCGTTAACCCTAGAATTAGAGTTTTCGACCAATTGAGGCCTTTTCTTGACATGTGCTCCACATGAACCCTTCATTACTTTTGTTGTCGAGTTCAATTAGAGTCATTCACTTAATAAAGCAATCCAAGAAAGATTTTAACTTATCATTTCATGCGACTTCTTGATTCCAAACTTCATGAAACTTTTCCAATCATCCATGTGGGTGGAAATTGATGTGAGGCACATGAAACAAGCACCTTCAACATTACTTAGGTATATATCTGAAAAGGGCTAATATACAAGCAAATGTGTGTTGCCCAAGTTTAAGTTGGAGCTCACTCTTGTAGATTTGATCTTGACACCTTCATCACCACTTAACATGCCATGTTTGAGCTCAAACCCATTGCTTAACGGGTGACAAACACCTGCGGTGTTACACTTTCCTTCGTAACCGGGTCCTACTTGGCCTACAAACGAGAGGTGGACTACAGAGGACTTAACAAGAGTGTCACACTTGCGTTCTAACGCTACCTCGCGATCTACCACCGGTCCAGAATGCAGGGTGCATCCACGATTAACCCAAGTCTAAGCACCACGCTTGCACTTACGATTAATACTTTACTCCCCCTAGGAAGAGAATAAAGCACTCAAAAGAGTCACGATCCTGATGAACATTATAAACAAGATGCTTACTTGAATCAGAAGTTGATTACCAAAGAAGTCTCATAAGCAAACTCAAATAGATCTTGGATCCGCCAAGGTACAAGCCATAGAGAGAGCACTGACAGGCCGGTACTATAGCCAAACTCTTTCTTCACTCTCTATATCACTATTTTTAATTACAAGACTAGATCATATAGAGGATTAATCTTCTCTTGATAGCTGGCTCTGATCCTGATGAGGAGGATATGAATTATGATTTCAGGATGGCTCTACTAGAGGGGGTACAGGGTTGTATATATAAGGGGTAGCGTCAATTCTGGACCCTCGGATCAAATAGACTTAAAAGGACGGCGTAGATGCAATCTAGAAGGCGGTGGAGAACCGACATTCGAAGGGGAGGCTGATCAGGGGGCCCATAGGCCAGCCATCCTATAGGTGGGGCCGGTCGGCCCCACCTGGTAGACCCTTGGCCTCTGCCATGGTGGGTTACCTCTGGTGTCTTTTCTGGAACCATCTGGTGCTAGTTTCATCGCGGATAAGTATGATTAATTCTGACATTGAGGTCCACCTTGACGGTTTTTTGGATATACACTACTGAAAACACAGATTCACCAAAACTTGTGGAATTTATTAGTTTAAACCCCTAGACCTATGTTTTGGGGATGGATTTAAGTATATATACAGGTTATATTGACAGTTTATAATTGATCTTAACGGCCGTCAACACTCACGTGAACAAGAACAGTAATGCTAGGAATCATATGTCCATACGTGGCTCCACGCCCGCGCCTTCCACACTCCTTCAACTCCACTACGCGTCCTGTCGACCTTCCTCTCCACCACCGCCACACCCTGCACCGCCGCAGTGTGCTCTCCCCGAACCACACAACCGCTACCGCCTCGCCGCGCAAGGTCACACCCACCCGACTGCTGTAGTCGGCTCCACCCACGGGCACCGCGTGCACCCTTATCGCCGGGGGTAGCGCCGCCGCTCACTGGGTGAAAGTGCATCTAGCCCTTTAGTGGGTTTTGGATGATTGAATGTCAACGTGATTAAAGGACTAACCCATTTGCTAAGTGTGGACAGGTAATAGGTTATCTCACAGGTACTTAACGAAAGCCAAAATGATGTGTTGTTGTATAAACAATCTAGTTCAAGCACAAGACAACATGCAAATGGAATTCATGTAAAGGCTTATCTAATTGTGGGATTTCCATGTTCTATATGAAAGCAAGCTAGTAAGAATTAATCAATGAGACATGAGCAATTGCATATAGAATGGTCTCATATTTTGAAGCTTGCTAAATTGAAAGGAAAAAGATAACAATATGAATGAATGGATGATTCAACACAAGATGTGACTTGATGGCTTGAGATAGTGAAGATAGCAAGGAAAGGCTTCGAGGTACTAAGCAAGGGTGAAGGGCAAGCGACGGCTTGGCGGCCGAAGAACCTAGCTAGGGTGAAGAAGGAAGTACTTGCATTTAGTTGAGGTACTAATCAAGCTACGATGGTCATATTGAAGTGAAGGATCAAATCACTATTAGAAGTAGTTTGTGGAAGTGACTTGATACAAATCAAGTCACATGCTCACGATGGCTATGCTCAAGTGATAAAAATCAAAGTTGACATGTTGGCACCCTCACTTGGTGAACATTGAAGTACACGGCTTCGGTTGAGAAAGATCAACTCAAAGGTTTATTTTCATTATACTTTTAAATTTGAGTTGATAGGAATGCCGTACTATTAAGAGGGATGCATCATGTTGATAGATAATGTTTCATAAGTGCTTAAGCCAACCCATGTGAGTTTTGAGTATTTGAGAGACAAAACAGCTAACTGAATTCTTGCTGGTCTGGCAATACCGGACGTGTCCGGTATTTGCCCAGCAACTGTAAAATTATTTTTCTCGGGTTGACTCGTCGGGTGTTCCGACGTAGGTCGGGAGTTCCGACGGTCGGAAGTTCCAGCAACGGTCGGGAGTTCCGACGTCTCGCATTTTAACTGACTAGGAGAAGTTCACTGTGGTGGTCCTACCGGACGTGTCGACCAGAGGCCAATGGCTAGTTTTCAAATGCCTTGAGGGTCGGGAGTTCCGACGTGCGTCGGAAGTTCCGACACCTCAAATACTTTAACTCAGTTACCATGATTTCAAATGTGTTGAGGGTCGAGAGTTCTAACGTGAGTCGGGAGTTTCGACGGTCGGAAGTTCTGGCATGAGTCGGGAGTTCCGACACCTCACAACTTCATTGTAACTTAGTTACCGTTGGTGCAGTGTAAGTCATACCGGACGTGTTCGGTATGCATACCGGACGTGTCCGGTATGGCAACGGCTATAAAATGGCTAGTTTTCCAATGGGGGCTATAAATACCCCCAAGCCTCCACCTTTGGAGGCTGCTGATTCTGCTGACATAGAAACACGTTTTTGAGCCTTGCCAACCCTCTCTTAGTGAGTGATTGATTAAATTTGTAAAATCAATTTATGGGTTGAGTGAAATTCAAAAGAGAGCAATCCAACCACTTGAGCACTTGTGCATATTGTCAATCTCGTGATTTGCATTTGTTACTCTTGGACTCTTCGGTCCTAGACAGTTAGGCGTCGCCGGAGAGCACCCGAGAGATTGTGGAGTGCCTCGGAAAGTTTATAACGGTTGATTCTGCCGCCTCGGAATCAACTAGTGGAAGGAGGAAAATGAGTTGGAAAAGACTCCGGCTAGAGTGACCTTCGTGGTACCCTCTAGGGCTGACCTTTGCTGGGTCGCCCGCAGCCCCCTCAACGGAGAGTAGGACTCAAACGAGTCCGAACTTCGGTAAACCAAATATCGTGTCTCAATTCACATTTCATTTTGATATTTGTGTTGCTCCAGCTTTTGTGCAGGTTCTCTGTGTATACTGATATCTCTAGTAGGTACCTGCAGTTTGGTTTGAAGATAGAAATCGAAAGGAGCAACTTCAGGGCTGTTCTGCAGAAACCGTGCATACCGGACACGTCCGGTATTCATACCGGACACGTCCGGTATTAGAGCTCTATGCTGAATTTATTCATTCTCAGTTCTAACCTTGTGTTGCAGGGTTATAACTTCTAGATATATTATTTATACTCTGTGGTTAACTTGTGAGGGGTGGTACTACTCTTTATTTGGAGTTTCCATTTTGGAAACTCCCTTTACTAATCGTTTCCGCATTTAAAGGTGTTAATTTTTAGAAACGCCTATTCACCCCCCTCTAGGCGGCATCCTAGGTCCTTTCAATTGGTATCAGAGTAAGGTTCTCACCTAAAGCTTCACCGCCATGAGAAAAGGATGTCGACGCCTATCGAGTTGGAGCCGGTGCTCCTCCAAAATGATGGTTCAAACTTTCTATCTTGGTCAATTCATGTACTCAATGCTTTTAGGGATATTAGTCCTCTTGTTGAGCATATTGTGGATGCAAGCATATCTCTTCCTATAGTTCATTGGAGCAACTACAAAAATTTGTCAAAAGAGGAAGAGATATGTGTGCAACTCAATGCTCAAGCTATTAATGTTATTTTGAGTACATTGAGTGCAGAGGTTCAAGCTGAGGCAATCTTCAATGGACAACCACCTCCAGAGAGTGCTCATCTCATTTGGACTAGACTTTTTGATTTATATGGAAAATCCAAATGTGATGATGCACTTGAGATCGAGTCAATGGAAAGTATGTCCATTGTGTCTTTATGCAGCGAAGAAACCTCACAAGACCTCAAGAGAGCCGAGCCGGAGCAAGAAGTGCAAGCAAGACATGACCTATTGTCTGCCTGCACATATCGGACGTGTCCGGTATTACTACCGGACGTGTCCGGTATGGCCGAGGCAGCAGAACAGCAAGTAGCCATTTGCAACGATACTCAAGCCCAGTGGCGACCAAGTGATGAGTCAACCTCAGTATCTCATGATACTCATCACTTGTGTCTCATGGCCAAGAAAAGCAAGAAGAAGAGCAACAAGAAAGATCAAGAAAAGGAGAAAGCATAAGTAGATGATCAAGATGAGAGTGATGTTGAAGTTGAAGACAACTACAACCTTGATCATCTCAACCGCAAAGACAAGTTCATCATCATGAAGATAGTTGAAAAGAATGATGAGCTTGAAGAAGAGATTGAGCAGCAAGAGCAATCACTTCAAAAGCAAGAAGTGTTTCTCATCTCCAAGATGGAAGAACTAAAGGCTCTAAGTGAAAGGTATGAAAAATTGTCAATTGAGCATGCTTTAGTTACTAACTCCTCTTCTAGTGTCTCACAACTGGAAAAGGAAAACTTAGAGCTCAAGGCAAGGCTAAATGAACTGTCAAGCAAGTATAATGTGCTACAAGCAAACTATGTTCATCTAAAGTGCTCTCATGATGAAGTAGTAGAATCAAGCATCATGCTTGAAGTGGCTCATGAGGTTGTGATTACATCGGTAAAATTGTCTCAACCTCTTACTCATCCACTCACTAGTACACCATCTCAATTAAATATTTCTTGTACTAATGAGTGTGCTTCTCAAGCAAGCCAATCTTCGATTGAGCTAAATCTCATAAGAAACATAGAGCTCAAAGAAGAAGTAGAAAGATTAAAGAAAGATATGATTCGGTTGAAGGGTAAGGAGAAAGCACAACCTTCTCAAGATAACCGTGATAACATGGTGAAGAAGCTTGAGAAGGGTTCAAACCTTGCTTCCTCCAAAACCCAACAAAAGAATCACATCTCAAGCAAGGGCAACACAACCAAGAGCAAGAAACATGGAAAAATGATGTGCTATGGTTGTGGATTGTATGGACATGACTGGGCTATGTGTCCACACAAGAGTTGGGCCGACAAGGTTGAAGCCGCCAATCAAAAGGCCTCAACCAAGGAGGCCAACAAAAAGAAAAGTGATGGACAAAGCGCTTGTCTCATGAGCAAGAAATTGGGGCATCCGACCAAGAAATGCCCAATGTACCAAGAGGCAAGAAAGGAAGCCCAAGTTGCAACAAGAAGATGTTATGGATGCAATAAGATGGGCCATAAGGTTGATAGATGTCCATACAAGCAAAACAAGCACAAAGCAAACAAAGGCCGCATATGCTATGCTTGTAGAAGAAAGGGGCATTTAAGCTATGAATGCCCAAATGGTAAAACTCCTAAGCCGAACACATTTGTTTGTAATAATATGCTTAGGAAGACCACAAATGGAGTTAACACTAGCAAGGTGATGTGTTCACCACAAACTAGTGCTAAAGCCATTTGGGTGCCTAAGCACTTGTTGACTAACTCAAAAGGACCCAATGAGAATTGGGTACCAAAGTGTGCCTAGGTTAATGATGTAGGTACTTGGTGATGAGATAAAAGCTTCGGGGTGGTTGAGAAAGCAAGTTGATAATATTCACTCAATCTATCAACCAATTCTTATCATGGTCTCTTATATGGTTGACCCGAAGATAATTCAATAAATATATCATCTATTTCATCCTCACCATTGGTAACAAGTACCTAAAACTTTATAGAATAGCCACTTTGTTCGTTTTGTGTTCAAAAGGTCATAAATAGGCATATTTGTGAAATATTGAAAGTGGCTAATTAGTTTTACTTGATGATAATCATATTTGCCATATGATGCTTTTAATGGCTCTCTAGTAGAGTAATTTATTTGTTGAGATGCTTGTGTACAATAAATAATAGAGCTAAACGAGGAATCACAAGCAGCGAATTGATTGGTTCTGTCCTGCACCTATCGGACATGTCCGGTATTATTATCGGACGTGTCCAGTATGGCCAGGGATAGAAAGCAAGTGTTTCTGTTCTGTGTATACCGAACATGTCTGGTACACCTACCGGACGTGTCCGGTACTATAGGAACCAGAACACTAATTGTATTGCAACTGAGTCTTTGATCTATACATTTTCATATATACTTCACTTACTCAGAAGATTGTGATTCATTAAATCTAAGTGGATTGTGAGCATCTCTTGAACTCAATTTTAAATATGGCAATTTTATTTGATTTATGGTCAAAATAGAAAATTGGCTCCCGATTTCTTAATAGAATAAAAGTGCTTGTTGAAAGTTATTCAAACTACTTGAAGCACTTATTTAGGGGGAGCTAAGATTCTATTTTGCACCATTATGGACTAACAAATCTATCTAGCATTCTTTGTAGTCCTTTGGATGAAAAGTGATTTAGAATCTAGCATGATTATTTGACAATCAAGGTCAACATAAAGACTATCATGCTATTTATCTTCTTAGTGGAATTCTTGTGGGCTCAAGGCAAAGGTATGTGTTTACATACATGCATTGTAAGTGCATCTAAGGCCCTTTGTATGTTAGAATGTGCATTTGTGTGACATAGGAGAGATATTTTTCAAAACCCCTAACTAGCATGAGTAGGAAGTGTGAATTTGAAAAACTATTTGAATCTTGGTCTTTGTGACCTAGCCTTGTCATGTGATGATTATAGCTCTCCTTGGTTGTTTGATTGGCTAATCACACATGACATGGTTTTCTTAAGTCCACAATCTACTATGTCTCACAATATCTCTCTCTCAAGTAATCGAATCTTGTTTATGCCAAATATTTGGAAAAGAGAAGTATCAATTTATGGCATTGGATAAGAAAAGTGATGATACTCGGTTTGGATCAAGATCATATACCCTTTTGGACTGAGAAACAACAGAGAAAGGGATTGGAAGTGAGAAAACATCTTTTCGAATAAGTTGGGCCAGCCCGCGTATATCGGACGTGTCCGGTATGCTACCGGACATGTCCGGTATGAGCGGGACTATAAAAACAGACATACCCCTTCGGCCCAGACTAGTCTGTCTCCTTCCATACAACCAGCCGACGCCCTTCTTCCTCACCTAGGGCGACCGTCAAATTTCACCAAGAAAAGAGAGAGAGGGAGATCGCATTGGAGAAGGCTTGCATCAAGATTGAAGGCCCGGGGATTTGGATTTCTCATCACCTTCTCATCTCTTCTCTCAATGTACCCTAATCGCGGACCTCGTTCGATCTACATGGTTGATGATTGGTTTTGAAATTCCTTCGGTCAATATGCTACATTGGTGATGTAGAAGCAATGCCCAAAGTTTGGAATTGATCCGTGATGGTTTGAATCCAGGAACCCTGGTTAGGGTTGCTGGGTATGCTACCAGACGTGTCCGGTATGACCCAGCAGAGCAGGCTCTCTGCTTTCCTTTGATTCAATCCTATCCTAGAATTGTTTGTTAGGCTTAGCTTCTTTTGTATCTATGTTTTGCAAACTTTTTGACAGTTGTATGTCAAGATGATTGTAAAACCATGGATAAAAAGATTCTATGTCTAATAGTAATTCGAGATTAAGTTTTGGGCATATATCTGAAATTTCTTGCAAATCTTTGGATACAGGACATTAGCCATGAGTGGACGATAGGAGCCTAGGTCCAAGCACAGGCATGATCCAGCTTTAGAAAAGCATAAGACGGCAAGACAGGAGATGCATCCTAGATTCCAGCCGAGCAGCAGGAGGCCTACCAGAGCTACCTCTAGTGCTGCACCTCAGTATGCAGAGGGGTTAGGGAGCTCTTCTTCTGACACTAACACTGATGAGTTCAGAGTGGAGTCTAGAGAAGAAAGAAAGAGGAAGAGCACTCATAGAGGATCAGATGGTGACAGCTCAGATGAGGAGCAGGAGATTGAGGAGGAGGAGCCGGTTCCTCCAGTTCAGCACCAGCCTGGTCAGGGGATGCATTATGGTCTCCTTGAGACACGTCTGCCCAATGTGCCTTCCTATGTTTCCAGAGTTGATTACAGGGGAAAGGGTATGACGAGGAAAGCTAGAGATGAGCGAAGGGTTGATCCAAGAGGCTTACCTAAGGTTCAGTTTGATCACCGCTTCCAGACAGCTTTTCACCTGGACTTCTACTCCAGTGTCATTCTCACTAGGAACCCAGTTATTGCCATGTCTCAGTGGATTGACTGGCAGTACGTCAAAGAGTTGCAGAAGGCCTCAGTTGATCATGCCATCGCTATTTGCCAGCGCATTGGGGACTATGAGATTATGGAGTTCCAGCATGACTAGAACACAGAGGTAGTAGCTCAATTTTATGCTACTCTGTTCATTGAGGAGGATGATAGACGGATGCACTAGATGCTTGAGGGCCAGTGGTACAGTGTAGACTATGATGTGTTTGCCGCTCACCTTGGCTTCTCAGATGATGACCTACAGAGAGATAGGATCCACACTGAGTAGGTGTTACCCCCTGAGCAGCTCGCCTATATGTATCCACCAGGTGGTGAGAGGGGAGTAGTGGGGAAGATTCAAGGTCTTCACCCCACTTACAGATACCTAGACAGGATGTTTAGGAAGACTATTGACTGCAAGGGTGGAGACAAGGGCAACATTGCAGATTACTCCAGGAACCTGCTCCACAGGATGGCACCTGATGCTCGGTCTTTCAGCGTGTTTGACTTCATTTGGTCAGAGATCAGGAGTGTGGGAGAGAGGCCACTGAAGGGATGTGGATTTGCCCCTTATGTCATGTATATGATTGAGTAGGTGACAGGGCACACATTCGAGTATGACAAGATTCACAAGGCCCTAAAGATTGTTGCAGATCTACCTGAGACAGGGTTACCTCCAGCCGGACCAGGAGGAGCAGCAGCAGTAGCACCAGAGGCACATGCACCTGGGAGTGGTGCACCAGCTGGAGCTTCACCTTCACCACGTGCTCCTTCACGTTCTACTTCACGCCGTGGCAGTCCTCCCTCGCCTATCCACAGGCTATTCAGTTCCATATTTGGGATGTGCAGAGACATCCAGACCAGGCAGCAGAAGGAGAGGGAGGCTAGGAGGAAGGACACTCAGACTTTGAAGCAAATTGCTTCTAATCTTGAGCTTGATCCTCCTAGGTCTCCACTATCAGATGAGGCAGCTAGTGAGCCTAAGACTGAGGAGCAGCAGCAGGCTAGATATGATAGAGAGTATGTCGAGTTCATTCAGCGACAGCAGTAGGCACCAGAGCACCCTGACACTCTTCCACTTCAGGCTCGTGTGCCTACTCACTCTCAGCCATGTCCTAGTACTGCAGACGACTATGCTTCAGACTGGTGGAGTGACCTCACTGGTGGTGGTGGCTACTACGGGTCTGGTGTCTATGACCCATCTGGTGTGGGTGGTTCTCGTCCAGCTGGTGTTGCACGCTCAGATGATGAGGATGCTGGTAGAGATGATGATGATGATGAGTGATGCCAGAGATTAGAGACAGCTTACAGCCCCTTTTGTCCTTAGTTTGTCATTTTGGGACCTTTGTGGTGATAGATGATAAAGGGGGAGAGAGACTGATTAAAGCTTCAGGATACCCTTCATTTGTCTTATCTTTGTACCTGATGATATGTACTGCAGGCTGTAGTTTTTGTTTTTGAGCGTCATTGTTGTATCTTGGATTTGAGATAGACTGTTTCTTGTGAGAGATGAGACTCATTTATGCTTTATCTATGTATCTTTTGAGACATGATCTTTATTTATATATCAGTAGCTTGTGGACTTGAGAGAAAATGTGTAATGAGTGCTATGTGTGACATACATGTGTTGTATTTATTTTTATAAGGTCTATGCATGCTAGAATGAAAATATTTGATGTGATGCTTTTATATTTATTCTTGTGTGATATATCTTGTCATATGCATCACGGTTTTACTTTGTCACACACACATGCACCCCATGGATGCAATGATTTAGGGGGAGTCTCCTATATGTTTTAGTATGTGCAATTGACATTTGAGGTCATTTTGTGAATCCAAATCATAAGCACATGTTAAGGGGGAGCCTCTTATAAATCATTGAACCCAAAATCTTAAATGTTTATATTCTTTTGTAAGCTTTAATCAAGTTGTCATCAATCACCAAAAAGGGGGAGATTAAAAGTGCATCTAGCCCTTTAGTGGGTTTTGGATGATTGAATGACAACGTGATTAAAGGACTAACCCATTTGATAAGTGTGGATAGGTAATAGGTTATCTCACAGGTACTTAACAAAAGCCAAAATGATGTGTTGTTGTATAAACAATCTAGTTCAAGCATAAGACAACAATGCAAATAGAATTCATGTAAAGGCTTATCTAATTGTGGGATTTCCATGTTCTATATGAAAGCAAGCTAGTAAGAATTAATCAATGAGACATGAGCAATTGCATATAGAATGGTCTCATATTTTGAAGCTTGCTAAATTGAAAGGAAAAAGATAACAATATGAATGAATGGATGATTCAACACAAGATGTGACTTGATGGCTTGAGATAGTGAAGATAGCAAGGAAAGGCTTCGAGGTACTAAGCAAGGGTGAAGGGCAAGCGATGGCTTGGCGGCCGAAGAACCTAGCTAGGGTGAAGAAGGAAGTACTTGCATTTAGTTGAGGTACTAATCAAGCTACGATGGTCATATTGAAGTGAAGGATCAAATCACTATTAGAAGTAGTTTGTGGAAGTGACTTGATACAAATCAAGTCACGTGCTCAAGATGGCTATGCTCAAGTGATAAAAATCAAAGTTGACATGTTGGCACCCTCACTTGGTGAACATTGAAGTACACGGCTTTGGTTGAGAAAGATCAACTCAAAGGTTTATTTTCGTTATACTTTTAAATTTGAGTTGATAGGAATGTCGTACTATTAAGAGGGATGCATCATGTTGATAGATAATGTTTCATAAGTGCTTAAGCCAACCCATGTGAGTTTTGAGTATTTGAGAGACAAAACAGCTAACTGAATTCTTGCTGGTCTGGCAATACCGGACGTGTCCGGTATTTGCCCAGCAACTATAAAATTGTTTTTCTCGGGTTGACTCGTCGGGAGTTCCGACGGTCGGAAGTTCTGGCAACGGTTGGGAGTTCCGACGTCTCGCATTTTAACTGACTTGGAGAAGTTCACTGTGGTGGTCCTACCGGACGTGTCCGGTATTCATACCGGACGTGTCCGGTATGGACGACCAGAGGCCAACGGCTAGTTTTCAAATGCCTTGAGGGTCGGGAGTTCCGACGTGCGTCGGAAGTTCCGACACCTCAAATACTTTAACTCAGTTACCATGATTTCAAATGTGTTGAGGGTCGAGAGTTCCGACGTGAGTCGGGAGTTCCGACGGTCGGAAGTTCCGGCATGAGTCGGGAGTTCCGACACCTCACAACTTCATTGTAACTTAGTTACCGTTGGTGCAGTGTAAGTCATACCGGACGTGTTCGGTATGGTATGGCAACGGCTATAAAACGGCTAGTTTTCCAATGGGGGCTATAAATACCCCCAAGCCTCCACCTTTGGAGGCTGCTGATTCTGCTGACATAGAAACACGTTTTTGAGCCTTGCCAACCCTCTCTTAGTGAGTGATTGATCAAATTTGTAAAATCAATTTGTGGGTTGAGTGAAATTTAAAAGAGAGCAATCCAACCACTTGAGCACTTGTGCATATTGTCAATCTTGTGATTTGCATTTGTTACTCTTGGACTCTTCGGTCCTAGACGGTTAGGCGTCGCCGGAGAGCACCCGAGAGATTGTGGAGTGCCTCGGAAAGTTTGTAACGGTCGATTCCGCCGCCTCGGAATCAACTAGTGGAAGGAGGAAAAGGAGTTGGAAAAGACTTCGGCTAGAGTGACCTTCGTGGTACCCTCTAGGGCTGACCTTCGCTGGGTCGCCCGCAGCCTCCTCAACGGAGAGTAGGACTCAAACGAGTCCGAACTTCGATAAACCAAATATCGTGTCTCAATTCGCATTTCATTTTGATATTTGTGTTGCTCCAGCTTTTGTGCAGGTTCTCTGTGTATACTGATATCTCTAGTAGGTACCTACAGTTTGGTTTGAAGATAGAAATCGAAAGGAGCAACTTCGGGGCTGTTCTGCAGAAACCGTGCATACCGGACACGTCTGGTATTAGAGCTCTGTGCTGAATTTATTCATTCTTAGTTCTAACCTTGTGTTGCAGGGTTGTAACTTCTAGATATATTATTTATACTATGTATACTCTGTGGTTAACTTGTCAGGGGTGGTACTACTCTTTATTTGGAGTTTCCATTTTACTAATCGTTTCCGCATTTAAAGGTGTTAATTTTTAAAAACGCCTATTCACCCCCCTCTAGGCGGCATCCTAGGTCCTTTCACTGGGGCTGCGTAGCCACCCACCCACTGTCATCCTCCTCCACCACGACCGCACAGCCAGATCCCGCTGTGCAGTGCTACGCTTGCCAGGCTGCCAGTTTTTGTTGAAAGCTCATGTTGTAAGTGTATGTTTCAAGTGTTTCAGAAGTATGTTGCAAGTGTTTTAGATGGATGTTGCAAAAAGTAGATCGGGATGTTCCATATGTTGCAATGGTTAAACACGTATGTTGCAAATGTCTGTTACCAATATTTCATCTATGTTTTCGGACGTATGTCGCAAGTGTGTTTATCTAGATGTTGCATATGTTTCACATATATGTTGCATGTGTGTTTATTATCTGGGTGTTGCGTATGTATGCAAAGGTTTTCAAGTGTTTTTAGGTGTTTTTAAGTGTTTCAGAAGCATATTGCAAGTGTGTGTTTTAAATATTTTAGTTGTTTCAGACATATGTTGCAACTGTTTTATCTGAATGTTGCATATGTTGCAGTGGCTACACACATGTTTTCCATTATCCCGAAGAAGAGAAGTTCGATGTCGAGTGGGAGTGCTTGTTCTAGCTATACCAGAAACGCGATCTCGATGTTCAACTGTTGACGCTGTGGACTATGTAAGTACCCTACACGCGCGATATTATAATTAACTACTCTCTCGAGACAAATTGTTAACTTTTGAGCACTTCTCATGATTTTATGTAGGTGTATATCAAAATTTTGCATTGTAAAAAGCAAATGGGATCACATAGGCTTCTTGGACCCCTTGCGAGTCAATAAGAGGACATGTCTAGGCCTCTATGGATGTGACGTGGAAGACCTGAAACAGAGATTGATTGCTGTTTTCGACAAATTCACGATGAAGAAGAAAACCCTCATACTTCTAGCCTACAACTGCGAGTATGTGTTCTCGGCTTTTAATTTTATGCTTCTTTTTTCATTAAGATTATTCGATAATTAAGATTCTGTGATTGTAGCAACCATTTCGTCTTCATTTGTGTCAATCTTGCCAAAAATCTGATCGAGGTGTGAGACTCGAAGAAAAAACCATTTCATCATCTGGATGCACTGGTGGTAGTGCTGAATTAGTAAGCGATCCTAATAACATATTATTTTCTAATCACACATACCGCTTTCTAATGTTTCTCCCTTTAATGTTGCTCAGTGTCCGAAGAAGCCATATCGGTGGGACGCCGGTCCCATTCAAGGTTGTCAAAATGGAGGGGAAGTACCTGTCACAGCCGGCGGGAAACAATGAATGCGGGTTTTATGTAATGTGGGCAATGCTTCGCTACATCGGCGGGAAATCGAAAGAAGCCGATAAGTTGGTGTGTATAATCCCCATTGCATTTATGTCTGTTAATAATTCAACAAAATGATTTACTGTTCCTCGTTGGATATCATCTATTTTGAACGACAGCGCAAGAAATTTAACCACCAAAGGCTGTTAGACATGAAGATCGTCGCACTGCAATCGGAGCTCGCAAAGTTCATCTTAGCCGAGGTATTGGAAAAAGATGGAGTATTTTCCATTGCAAAATCCGTGAGGTACAAGGACTAGTATGGCCCAGAGCGGCTCGCCAGATTATTGTAAAAGTCCGAGAAGCATTGCACAGTCTGTTAAGTACGAGAACATTTCTTTTTTGTTTTGAGAGATCGAGATCTAGATATAAAATTTGAACTGTAACTGTAATATTTGTAATGTTTAATATTTATGGACCTGTCGTCTACGTAGCGTATATAAAGCAAAACCCGATTCCACGAAAAAATATAAATTAAAATTAATTATAAAACAATAAAATGCGAATGGACCATCACTGCCGGTTAGCAATGAACCAATAGTGTTGTCTTGCTCAACACTGCCGGTTTGAGCCATGAACCGACAGTGTTCTCTTGCTCAACACTGCCGGCTTCATCCAAGCACCGACAGTGTTGTCTTGATCAACACTGTCGGTTTGAGCCATGAACCAACAGTGTTGGGCTGCTCAACAGTGCCGGCTTGAGCCATGAACCGACAGTGTTCTCTTGCTGAACACTGCCGATTTGAGCCATGAACCGACAGTGTTGTATTGCTCAACACTGCCGGCTTGAGCCATCAACCGATAGTGTTGGCTTGATCTACACTGTCGGCTTGGGCCAAGAACCAACAGTGTTCTCTTGCTGAACACTGTCGGTTTGAGCCATGAACCGACAGTGTTGTATTGCTCAACACTGCCGGCTTGAGCCATGAACCGACAGTGTTGGCTTGATCTACACTGCCGGCTTGGGCCAAGAACCGACACTCTTGAAGCAACCGTCACTGTCGGTGGGGACTACAAACCGGCAGTGTTGTTCAACTAGACACTATCGGGTGGAGCCAGGAACCGACACTATTGTCTATAGATCAATGTTGGTTTTTAAGAACCGATAGTGATGTCAACCCCACATCACTGCCGGTATGCCACTGTCGGTTCAAAATCCGGCAGTGAAGGGGGTTTCTAAACCGGCAGTGATGTCCAGATCTAGGGTAGTGGGGGGTGCCAAACTTGGAAAATTTTGGAAGAGCCTTGCGCCTACGTTGGTTGTGGCAGGAGTGGGTTCATGACTCAAAACCTTGGGTAAGGACGACACTGCCGTGCAATGACCTAGACCATTTGCTCTTCAACGCCTCAACAACAATAACAATTGGGAATGGTAACAATGCACGTTTCTGGCATCACAATTGGCTAGACGGTGAAGCTCCAAGATACCTAGGGCCCCACCTTTTCGAGCTAGTGAGCCCAAAGAACAGGACGGTTTGCCAGGAACTACAAAATGGTAATTGGATCCGCTCCCTCAGGACGCAAATCACAACATCCGTTTAGATACAAGAATTCATCGCCCTCTGGTTCAGGATTCAGGAAGTGCAGCTCATGCCCGATGTGCAGGACTCCATAGTATGGAGATGGACGGCTGATGGAAACTACTCCACACGTTCGGCATATAACATACAGTTCTAAGGTTCACACCGCAAGTTCCAGGCTGATCTCATTTGGAAAGCAAGGGCGGAAAATAAATGCAAGATACATGCCTGGGTACTAATGCACGACAAAATCCTCACGACGGATAACTTGCAAAAGAGAGGGTGGCCACATCATGAGCATTGCGTCTTGTGCAATGGACCTTTGAAAACAGGATTGCATCTATCTTTGCTATGCCCCTTCGCTAAAGTCATCTGGAGCCAGGTGTTATCTTGGGAAAACTTTGATGTGCAACTGCCCCAACAAGATCCCAGTGCCTGGCCACTTGGTGGGAGGATGTGGCGAGCAAGGTGCCAAAGCAAGAACGCCGAACATTTAATGGAGTGCTCATTTACATTGTGTGGAACCTGTAGAAGAAAAGGAATAGGAGAATTTTTGAAAACGAGCACAAAACGTCGAAACAGGTCACCTATTTGGCCAAGGAAGATATTGTTCAGAGACGTAGGGCCATGTGTAGTGCGGGCTAAATCAACAAGCGCATAAGCGGCGGCTTCAGTGTGTTGGCTCTATGGCCTATGTTTGAGTTGGTCCTATGACCGGGGATTTTTGCATCATGGGTGCCTGTACATAAAACTATATTTCCTTCTTAATTGAGCAGCAGAGCTCCTGCCTTTATTTTTTTTAAAGTCACCTTGAAAGCTCTCAAGTGCCATACCGTGGGTAGAACTAACTTGTACAGGCTACAAATACAAATTTAAACTGTTGATTGCTGTTATAAAAAATGGCTACATATAAATATAATACAATCGTTATAAACAACACATCTAGACCAGCATCAACAACCAAGCAATAATCTGTCCAAACTATCCTCATTACAACATGGGCAGGTGGCAGCTATTGTTCAGCTGCACAAAATGGAATTTTTTTCAGCAAACTATACATGACATGTTATCAAGTAGGTGGCTTTCGAGGGTACTGAACTTTCAATTGTATGCATTGTTGGCAAACTATCTGAAAGCTGCATTTAGTTCATTACTACAGCATAAACATAGGCCCGAGAGAATATAAATATATAGTTCACAGACAGCCAATCACTCACTAGTAAAAAAAGGACCAAGAAAAAAGAGATCAATATCAGTGTATAAGATGATTGGAATTCTGGAAACATCACATATAGCATTTAAAACATATGACTTGAAACAAAACAGCATAAGTCATTAAAATTTTGTGCCTCTTTTTCCCCCTTTTCTTTTTGATGATTCCAACACTTACTGAGACAACTCACATATCTAAAATAAGCTTACAAACATGTCTCGACTTTTAATTGGCAACCTTGAGTGTTTTTTCTTGCAGTAATAGAAGTGGTTTGCAGTATTAATTAGATAAGACGTCTCAAGAAACAGGGTAAGGAGTGAAACAATATGTCAGATATATTTTGGCCATTTTTTTGAAAGTTTCTCACAAATAGACCCCTGGCGGAAAGAATTCAGAAAATAGATCCTTAGCTTGGCGCCATTGATGGCGCCGAGCTGCTGGCCACGGTGAAAATGCTTGCCAGGGGGCTCGGCGCCGGTCACTCTGGCGCCGAGCTCGGCGCCAGAGTGACTGGCGTCGAGCCTCTGTTACCTGTTGGCAACAACGCGCACGCATATGGCAGCATTCATCTCTTCGGTAGTGCCACGCACTGTGCGTCTCCAGTACACCACCAGGCGCATGCATGCAGTACCACCATCACCGGTCGCTTCCATGCCACCCAGCAGCTGGCTGCGGTGCGGCTTCAAAGCGTGCGGCCAAGTGAAAATTTCTCGCCTTTTTCAACGCCTATCCCTCTGTGCGTGGGCACTCGTCGACGTCAGGGGAGGGTCAGGGTGAGGCCCCGCCTGACACCGCCGCGCAAGCTATACAGTGTACTTTATTGGCTACACAGTGTACAGTAGTACAAACGCTTGTTCTTCTACTATGCTAGTACATTGACGCCCGATGTACCGCGTGCGTCACTACACAGTGTACAGTCACTTTATTGGCCATGCCCGATGTACCACGTACAGTCACTTTATACACTTTGTACAGCGTGCGCGATGGGATGGCCTATCGCAGGCATCCGGCTCCGAGCGCACGCTACTGTCCTTCGAGCGCGCGCTACTGCGCGATGGTTGGAAGTTATGACTTTTTTAGGGGTAGCTTATATTCTAGCTAGATCAGTTCGTAAGTCTTATGATTCAGTCTGGTCTTGGTTTTATGAAGTCCCAAACTTTATCCGGACTTATGTAATGATCCTTTGATTAAATGAAAATGTATCCATCGCTTTCTAAAAATTGGTATCATAAATCTTAATAAAGAATACTACTATAGGCCATCTCATCGCGCACGCTGTACAAAGTGTATAAAGTGACTGTGCGCTGTACATCGGGCATGGCCAATAAAGTGACTGTACACTGTGTCGTGACGTGCTTTGCTGTTCTCCGTGAGGCCCAGCGTATGTTTGGTGTGGCTCTCACACCGGCTTCTCTTTTCGCGCCACAGGCGAAGCCACACCAAACACTCTTGCGGAGAGGAGGGCTTCTGGGTGGTAAAACACGGAGTCGGAGCCGTTTTCGCGTATATAAATGTGGTGCCCCGTAAGCTGGCTCCGTCAGAAGGGCTCCAACCCCGACCGCAGAGCACATGTGGCAGAGCGATGCCACAAGGCCCCTAAAGCTTCTTTCAATTAGCACTACAGTTGTACACAATATTTATAATATTATAGCATTTGTAGCAACAGCTGTGCTTTTGTAGAAGTGAACAGGTTTAATTGAGTTTTGGTTTATCTTAATAGCATCCGGCCCCGAGTCGGGCGTTAATGTACTCCCAAGAGGTACTGTAGATGGAACAGCAGAAATTTATCATGGCACATCGACTAGACTTTAGCGACGATCGAGTCAAGTCGACCAGGGGACGTTGAAATTAAAAAGGTACAGTATTATAATAAGCCATTGAACCTAGCTTCATGAGAAAAGCAGAAACGCTGTACCAGTAGGTGCTAAACAAAATTATAACCATGAACCGTAATGAATAAATCTTGCTGACTTGGCAACCGATCTATTTACGCTTCCAACTTAGTACCAGCACACCGGTGTCAGCGAGAGTAAAAGGAAGTAAACATGGCACAAATTAGACAAATAATCTTCAGATCCTTCTAATTCAGAACATAGGTCAATCTGAAGATTACCCCCTCTTTTCCAAATTATAGGTCACTCTAGGTCAAGTTTGTCTGGCTAAGTTCTTAGGGAAATATATTAACATCTAAAATACCAAATAAATGCACTATCAAAACACACTTAATGGTGGAATTAATATCATGGATGCTAGTGTATTTTTCGATGAACTTAGTTAATATAGAGAAGTTTAATTTAGGATAAAGTTAAAGTGGCCTACAATATGAAACAAAGGGGGTATCTTTTTAAGTATACCTGCAGGAATTGCACCAGTCGTTTTAACACCAGGTGGAATCGACATTCATATCATCAACAAACGAAAATGGTGGGGTTTCTTTTCTCAAATTATTTCCTGTTCGCTTCGCTGAAAAGCTAGGCTGGAAAGTATTGTTGGCTGATTTGTTGTGAGAGAAAAATACTGTACCATGGCTGATAAGTCAGACTGATAAGTTCTACAGATAAATAGAATAGAATGAGATGGTTCTTTCATAACACTTCTAGTAACTGGTATTGACAAGCAAGCTATGATCAGTCCAAAGCATCCCCGTTACAAATATGTCAACTACTGTTCAGCAGCCTATATCGGAATATTTATCCAAAAACTAGACATGTCATGCAATAAAGTTGCCAGCTTTTGAGGCCAACACCACAAGTTTCTTGGTTATCTATCTGGAAGCTATATTTAGTTTATTACTTTAGCATTCAGCAAAACACAACTAATACAGGAAAGAACAAAATATAAATATACAGTAAGCATTCACTATTATAACCTGAAACATATGACCTGAATGCAAACCAACAATGGTAGAAGAGTCAGACTATGAAAACAGAGTCATTGCAATTCTGGGAACACCATACGTAGCATTTTTTGAAACATATAACTTGAATGCAAACCTACATTAATTAGGATAACTAGCTACTGGCATATGTGATCTAGTACCTGCATGTCTCAACTTGCTTGCATATTAATTGGAGAAGTCTAAGAAGCAGGGAACGAAAGGAGTAACGCATCTACACTACTGCTCAAGAGTGCCAAGAGCACGCACTTCTTTACTGTCCATGTCGTACGAGATTAGTTGCCAGTTCCAGTATTGAACAATGAACACCAAATTTCTGTCTGGATGAATGGCAACTACACTGTATTCAGTCTGATTCGCGAAGCTTCCCCTTGAACAAATGCAAAAGGCTGACACTATGCTTAAAGACCCATTGCTGTGTACCATTGTCATCAAGAACCCAGATGGACAGTAGAGCGTAATCATCTGCGTCTCCTATATTATGCTAGTGTTTTTTTTCAATAAACTTAGTTAAATATAAAGAAGTTTAATTTAGGACAAACCTAAAATGGTCTATAATATGAAACAAAGGGAGTATGAGTTTTATTGTACCTGCATAAATTGCACCAAATGTAGTTTTAAGACTAGGTGAAATCAAGACATTCATCTCATCAACAAGCGAAAATGGTGGGGGTTCCTTTCCTCAAATTGTTTCCTTGACTTTCCAAGTTTTTTTTTTTTGCCTCCTGATCACCTATAATTTCCAAGCTTATAACAAGGTGTGGGTACATTGGTCACTGGGATTTTAGGTGAAAGGCCTTCCAAGTTTTCAAGTACCATATTGCAGACAGAGCTAACTTGTATATATCGGACACAAATACAAGCTCAAAGTATTGATTGCTGTATAACAAACAATTGTCTACAGATAAATAGAATGAGATGGTTCTTCCATAACACTTCTAACAACTGGTATTGACAAGCAAGCTATGATCAGTCCGAAGCATCCTCTTTACAATATGGCAACTACTGTTCAGCAGCATATATTGGAATATTTATCCAAAAACTAGACATGTCATGCAATCCAGTTGGAAGCTTTTGTGGCTAACACAGCACAGGTTTCAGTTCCGAGCTTTCAGCCAAGCATTGTTGGTTAACTATCTGGAAGGTACATTTAGCTTATTACTTTAGCATTCAGCAAAAAACAACTAATGCAGGAAAGAACAGACAATAAATATACAGCAAGCACTCACTCGCTATTATAACCTGAAACCTATGACCTGAATACAAACCGACATTGGTAGCAGAGTCACTACAAAAACAGAGTTCATTGCAATTCTGGGAACACCATAGATATCATTTCATACTGACTTGAATGCAAACCAACATAGTCCGGGAAACTTAGAAAACTACATTAATTAGGATAACTGGCTACTGGCATATATGTAACCTAGTACATGATGTCTCAGTTTCCTTGCAGTATTAATTGGACAAAAAGTCTAAGAAGCAGGGGACAAAAGGAGTAACACGGCTACACTCATGCTCAAGAGTGCCGAGAGCGCACACCTCTTTACTGTCCATGTCATATGAGATGAGTTGCCAGTTCCAATATTGAACAATGAACACCAAATTTCTGTCTGGATGAATGGCAACTACGCTGTACTCAGTGCCGGATTCGCCAAGCTTCCCGAACAAATGCAAAAGGCTGACACTATGCTTAAGGACCCATTGCTGTGTACCATTGTCATCAAGAACCCAGATGGACAGTAGAGTGTAATCATCGGCGTCTCCAATATGAACACGACTGGACAGTTCGGAGGGGAAATCATCAGCACCCCACTCCTCATTGACGCAATGCAGGCGCCCTTGGGATTGACCAACGAAAATTGCAGTGTAATCAAGATTCCCCTGAACAATTGACGATGGTGCTGGGATGACCCCACGGGTCTTCCCTTCGAAATCCACCTGAAAAATCTGATTTTCCTCGAGGATCAAATAGAGCATGCCATTAACAACGGCCGCATCGGAAGCCTGAAGGTAACAGAGGTCAAGGTGCGATCTTTTCCTTTCTTCTTCAGTCCAGTCAATGTCGCTGTGACTCCATGCCCCAGTTTTAGAGTGGTAGGCGTGCACAGTTGGTCTCCGATCCTCCTGCAGGAACATGACCAGATGGAAATGGGAAGAGATAGCCGGGTCGAAGACCAAATAGGTTTGGCTTGCTCGAAGATGCCAATCCGTCGGAGGCCGGCCCTGGCTGCAGGGCACAGCAGCCCATTGCTCAGTGGCGGGGTTGCACACGATAAATCCCATGCAATCTAAATCGATGTCGTGCCCAAAGAGGAGAAGCCCATTGCAGGAACCTAAGAGCCTGAGTTTGTCAATGGCGGGTAGGGGTAGTCCCTTCAGGAAGGAGAAGGAAGGGTCGACGAGATGCGCGGATCTCCCGAGCAGGTTGATGAAGTGACCGTACCCTGGGGAGATCTGGTTCTTGTCGTCGTCGTCGTCTTCTTCTTCCTCGTCGTCGACGTCTTCTTCTGTGTCGATGTCGATGTCGCTGTCGTCGGCGTCTTCTTCCCCGTCCTCTCCGCCGTCCCTGTCCCTGTCTTCGTCTTCGCCATCGCTGCCGCTGTCACCACCGTATCCCCCGCCGCCGTAGAAGAACCCATGTAGGGTTTGCGGGAGCTCCTTGCGGTGGAGGGGGTCGGTGACGAGGCCACACCACGCTTTGGACACGCACTTGGATCTGTGGAGGTCCTTGACGGAAACGCGCGAGAGGATCTCCACGAGGATGTCGTCGGGGAGGCCGGCGACCGCGCTCCTCTTCGTGCGGTCCATGCCGCTCGCCAGAGAAAGGGAGTCGAGACGCGCACCGCGGGTAGTCTGTGCCGCCGGACGCCGCAGACGATTGGGGGGATCGCCGAGCTTGTCTGCTGGTAGGGTTTGGGGATTTTTTTTCTTCTGAAAACCAAGGGTTTTTTTATATATTATTATTATTATTATTGGATGGAGATGGGAAAGAAATTGCTTCTACAGCACCCAGCACATTTCCGACAGTCGCGGTTAAACACAAATTGCGCGATGCCCCTTTCCCCCTTTGGCCAAATTTCTAGCGACTTCACTTTTCTTCAGCCATTTTGTGCCCCCCCCCCCCCCCCCCCTCCCAACCTAGAGCAAACGGGCCAAGGGAGGCCCAAGGAGGGGCGCCAGGCACCTCGCGCCCTAGGGCTGCGCGCGCCAGAGGGGGGTCGCCGCTCCCGCCGTCGTCATCTTCCGAGTTACCATATCAAGAGTTGGTTAGAGTTTGATTAGTTATGAAATTAGAATTTATTTAATTATAGATAGGAGAATCCAATATATAAGGATCTCCCATAGGTTGCTCGGATTACAAGGTCAAATAGGGACTATAAATAATACAGGATGTAATCAATCAAATTAAGCAATAGAAGAGAGATTGCTCCTTCCTATCCCTCTCCTCCTCTCTCTCTCCTGCGCCAGCCACCTCCCTCTCCCTGTGCTGCCGCTCCTCCCCACACCGCCAAGCCCTAGCCGCCACCCCTCCACCTTGCCGGCGCCTCCTCTCCAAGGAGGGCTCTTACACATTTGGAACTCTTTAAACTCCTGGTAAATTTCGAGTATTTAACACCAAACATATGGGCTTCATACAAAATAACATTCAATCCAGATTCCTCTTGAAATTTGACGCTACACGTAAGAATTGCTTCTACGGCATCCAGTACATTTTCGACAGGCTCGTCTCATCTGGTCCTTGAACTTCTGGTTGGTGAAGGGTGACCACAAATCCTCATGCAGAACCCAATTAAACTAAACTATAAATCGGTCTGCTGCCTAACGGTTTTATTCTGCAGTCTACATGGCAAATTGGTGCCCAACGATCTGGGTGGTGTCAAGCACGAGACATGCAATCTTCATGAAACTGCACATCCCAAGATCTCCTTACTAATACGGTTTCAGAAAACGAAACTGCACAAGTAGAACGCACAGCTCAGTTCGGGAACACCACAATCCAGAACGCAAGGCTCAGCTAATGTTTCAATAGAAAATGATCGCCCAGTCCATATTCTAGATTCGAGGTGAACACACAATCAGATATGTGACAATGCAAGCGAGCAGAATCATACAGGTCGGCATGTAGTTTTGTAGTAGGACATGCTAAAATTTGTGTGTTTAATCCCAAACATGGGCAAGTGCAGTTGTGCTGATGTTCCTAGAAATGTCAAACAGAGTCACACATCTGCAGTAGTAAAACAAAGCAGGATAAGCAGTACTTCTATCCACTTACAAACAAAGCCAGGTGCTGCTCATCCATGATCCACGCTAACTCAAAGACTGACGATGATTTTTCAGAAATCTTGTGCACCAGATTCTATTCCAATCACAGACATTCCAGAAAGAGGACCTTTGGAACCTGCCCTACCGATGAAAGAACGCTTATGGAGCATTGGTCTTCTGACATCCCTAGAAAAGCAGAAGCACTCAATCTCATATCAGGCATACACAGAATGACACACTTAACTTGAGTCAAGAAATTTATTCAACCATCTCAGCAGGCAGAGGTAAATTGCAGATATTTATCATGGCATATAGCATATGGAGGATTGAGTCAAGAAGATAGACAAGGGCAAATAAAAACATAGATGCAGGGATTTAGTAGTACTTAACTTGGACTCAATCAACATTTATCATCCACATTCTTGCAGATGCATCAGCATTCAGTGGATGTTTTAAGAATTTTCCTAGTCTAAGCTACAGGCAGTAATGCTTTCGGTCGATGCTGATTATAGAAATGGCAGCCAGTAATCAAAACGAGCAAGATCTTCCTGAATCCTGACTCAGTAGCCCATCTATCATGTAAGCTTCCAACACAGTAGTAGCTCACCTCTGTAAGAGGGAAAGGAAGTAAATTGAAGGATACAGCGTAGACAATTTTTTATCCTTCTAAAGCTTTAATTCATAAGCTAGGTGTTGACGTCACGGATTTAATTGCTAACGAGTTCATGCTAGAATAGTATCACATGAAGCTTTGAACTTGAGATGGACTCGGCAATTGTAAATTTGATAATTGATAGCATCATGTTCATTCCAACAACACATGAAAATGCAGTGGTTCCTCTTCTCAAATTTGTTTCCTGAACTTTTCAGGTTTTTACCTTCAAAAGTCCTAATTACCTAGCTTAGATCTAATTCAACTTTATCTGAGCAAGATGCATGATTTGAAGCTTATAAAAACAAACTATTAGTCACCTTGAAAGCACATGCTGAACTCCCAAGGCTTTGAGCTCCTAAATACGCAAACATCATCCTACTCCCAAAGAAAAGGAACGCCTTGTGAGTTATAGATTTTCGCCCAATCAGTCTCATTCATAGCATAGCGAAGATTTTTGCCAAGTTACTTGCAAACAGGTTGGCGCCACTGCTGGACTCCTTAGTTTTGAAATGCCAAAGCGCATTCATTAAAAGGAGGAGCATCCACGACAACTTCCTATATGTTCAAAATACAGTACTGACAATGCAAAAGATGAAGCTGCCCACGCTGTTCTTGAAACTTGACATACACAAGGCCTTCGATACGGTCAGCTGGAGCTACCTTCTGGAGGTATTGCAGGCCTTAGGGTTCAGACCATGCTTGCGGGAGTGGGTATCGATCCTTTTCCGCACGATGTCGTCGAGAGCGCTGCTAAATGGACAGCAGGGCCCAGCCTTCAGTCACAACAAAGGGGTTCGACAGGGCAACCCTCTATCGTCCATGTTGTTTATTCTCGCTATGGACCCGCTTCAACGCCTGCTAGACATGGCAACACAGCAAGGCGTCCTCTCTGCTCTTCCTCTATCCACGGCCAGATGGAGGACCTCCATGTATGCTGACGATGCGGCTATCTTCATAACCCGATCAAGGACGACTTGGACTCCATTGTAAGGAAAATGGACCCTAGGTCCATTTACTTTGGATTTTGGTGTTTGATGACCAACACAACCAAATTAGACTAATAAATTTGTAAGTAATTGTTTTATAGTTCGATAGGGTGCAAGACGTGACTTGGACGAAGGCGACATGATGATCAATACCTTAAGCAAGACCCTAAAAGCACAAGAGAAGACTCAAGATATCAAGCAAAGTCCAAGCACGAAGATGGGAACCAAGCCAGACACAAGACCGCGAAGAAACAAGCTTGGCAGAGGTGACCGGACGCGCCCTTCGTAAGGACCGGACGCGTCCGATGGGCAGTCCGAGACATCGGCAAGCGTCAGCAGGCGATCGGACGCTGAAGAAGAAACATGACCGAACACGACGATGGCACTATTCATCATCTCGGCAACACCTTCAGCATGACCGGACGCGACAGATGGATGACCGGACGCACCAGGCAGCAGCGTCCGATCGGTTCCAGAGCGGCGCCAGCGCGACCGGACGCGTCCGATCGATGACGACCGGACTCAGCCCAGAGTCCGATCAGCATGTGCGCTCCAACGGTAGGGACGACCAGACGCGTCCGGTCAGTAGCAGAAAGCTAGGTTTTGCCCCAACGACTACTTTCTCTGAGGCTTATAAATAGACGTGGAGAGCAGCGTCCGGCCATTTGAGATGTGGAGAGCAGAGAAAACATACCAAGGGTGTTGATACACCATTTTAGTGATCTCCACTTGCATAGTGCTTAGTGATTTATTAGGTGATTAGCATAGGTGCTTTTTGAAGTGCTTAGGTTGATTTGACCACCGCTTATGCGCTTGCTCTAGATTTAGGCCTAGTGTTTAGTGAAAGTGCATTAGATCCTTATGTGGGTTTTGGTGTATTGATGACATCCAAATTAGTAACTAATGTGATCTTAATGAGATATGTTGCAGCTATTAGTCCCATGAAAGATTCAAATAGTTGATAAAGATGAAATGGTATCCCTCAATTGTTGAAGTTGAAAAGGCGGATGAACTCAAAATGATCTCCAAAGGTTTTAATTTTGAGTTTGAGTTTAGGATCCGCCGCACTATAAAGAGGGATGTAAATTTAGTTGGTCTGAGAAAGATAGAGTGCTCAAGCATTAAAATAAAATCAAAAGAGAGACACTCTAGCACTTCACAAGCACATAGAATAATTTTCTGTGTCTGTGCACGTCGGAAGTCTCGACGATCATCGGAAGTTCCGACCGTCGGAAGTCCCGACATTTGCCGAGAGTTCCGACACTGACTCAACCCAAGCCGGGAGTCCCGGCACTTATGCTTCTGACTAGCTAACTGTTTCCGCACGTCGGAAGTCCCGACGTTCATCGGAAGTTCCGACCGTCGGAAGTCCCGACGTACGCCGGGAGTTCCGACACTGACTCAACTCAAGCCGGGAGTCCCGGCATCAGCAGTGCTGGCTATTTGTTTAACTGTGCACGTTGGAAGTCCCGACGTACGTCGGAAGTTCCGACAGTAGGAAGTCCCGACGTTTGCCAGGAGTTCCGACACTGACTTGCACGCGTAGACTTCTGACCCTTTGTGTACAGTGTTTTCTGTCAACATCGGAAGTCCCGAGATCTGCGTCGGTACTTCCGATGTAGATCTGAACGGTTGGATTTTCACTTGGAGTATAAATACTCCTCTCTTCACTTCTAACCGTTACGGACTCATTTACAGCTGACCCACTTTGTGCTCAACAGCCCCCAAGCAACTAAAGCACCCCTCTCCTCCCCCCTTTGCTCCAATCTTCGATTCCCTTAGGGTTTGAGTGAAAGGAGAGTGGATTGAGTGAGAGCATCACTTTGGAAAGCTTGAGCACTTGATTTCTTCATCAAGCCGGTTGATTTTGCGTCTATTACTCTTGGGACTTTGCCCCTAGCTGGCTAGGCGTTGCCCAAGAGCTTCCATCTTGTGGAAGAGTATTGAGAAGTTTGTATTACCCCTTGATTTCTTAGTGGAAAGCTCAAGTGACCTTTGTGGTCGCTTTGAGAGAGGCAAGGAGGTGAAAGAGACTTCGACCATAGTGGTCACCTCAACAACGAGGACGTAGGCGCTCCTTAGCGGGGTTGCTGAACCTCGAGATAAATCCTTGTGTCCCGTGTACTTGTTGTTGTGATTGCTAGAGATTACTTGTATATGTTTGTCTCTTTCTCTCTTGAACTTCATTTTAGGGTTTGGACTCGATCTACGGTTTGGAGGCATTACGACGTCAAGGGAGTGACCCAACATCTTCACCAAACCACTAGGAAGTGAGGTTGTAAGATTATTTGTCCGCAAAGTTAAATTTGGCACTGCTTTTGTAGTTCACGTAGGCGTCGGAACTGCTGACGTTTGCGCCGGAACTTCTGACAACGTCGGGAGTTCTGACCCAAACATCGGGACTTCCGACATTGACTGACAGAATTGAACTTAGCATTTGCAGTAAATTTTTAGATACGCCTATTCACCCCCCCCTCTAGGCATTGTTAGATCCTTTCAATTGGTATCTGAGTAAGGTCTTCTCTTTGCGCTTCACCACGTGAGAAGAAACAATGTCGGAGTCTGACAAGATGCAAGCCATTGCCGTCGAAATGGCTAAGAAAATAGCTGAAGAGTTGATGAGTGCACAAGCCAAGCTCTTTCAAGATGAAATGAAAAATATGCCAGATGAAGGAAGAGTTGAGCAAGAACGTTGATGATGCAATAAGTGGCAAGAATGATACTAGTGACAAGAATGAAGCAAACAAAGATGCCGCTAGTGATATTGGAGCCGGTGAGCATGCTCATGGAAAAGGAGTACATTCAAACATGAGTTTTGACTATGGACAACTCATGAAGGGCTCAACACTACATACTCCGTCCATCAAAATTGGCAAGCCACCTCACTTTGATGGAACAAGATACACCGATTGGTCCTACAAGATGAAGATGCATCTCATTGCCGCAAGACTTTGGGAAGTTGTGGATGTTGGTGTGATGATTCCTACCGATGAAGATAGAGAGATAACTGTGGAAGAAGTGCACAACCTCCATCAAAATGCACAAGCCGTAGCATTGCTTGTGTCAAGCCTAGCTCCGGATGAATTTAGAAAAGTGAATGGAATGGAAAGTGCAAAACAAATTTGGGATACTTTGAAAGTATCATTTGAAGGAGATAAAAGTGTGAGAAAAGGCAACATAGAGTTACTTCATGGTGAATTGGAAAGATTTGTATTCTTGCAAAATGAAACAACACAATCCATGTTTGATAGGCTCATGGCATTGGTTAACCGCATAAGAGCTCTTGGAAGCACCGAATGGGATGACAACAAGGTTGCTAGAAAGATGTTGAGAACCTATAGAGCCAAGAACAACATGCTAGCGTCCGTGATCATGGAAAGGCCCGGTTATGATGAGATGACACATCAAGAAGTTCTTTCAAAACTCAAGCATCATGAGTGTCTAGATGAAGATGCAATCAATGCTCACAACCAAAATCCTAATGCAATGGGATTCAACAAGAGTGCAGCCCTTAAAGCAACTCAACTACATGAAGGTCAAGGTTTAAGTCAAGAAAAGAAGAAGAAAGTGAAGGATGATTCCTCAAGTGGAGAAGAAGATTCCGATGCGGAGGTTGCATTTGTGATTAGAAATCTTAGAAAGTTGATGAAGAAGAAAAGCAACCGCAAGACCTATGGTGATGGGAAGAGAAGGTTCAAAAGGAGATTTTGCTATGGATGTGGTCAAACCGGTCACTTCATAGCTGATTGTCCTAATGAGAAAAAGAAGCACAAGCACGACAAGGATAAAGATAAGAAGAATAAAGGCAAGAAGAGAGGTGAAGCTCATCTTGGGGAAGAATGGGAGTCAAGTGATAGTAACTCAAGTGATGATGAGAAGAAGAAGAAGGGAGCCGCAAACATCGCCATCCACCACTCTTCTTCACCGACCATGATCTTCCCCGACTCAACTTCACCACCAAAACTCTTCTCCAACCTATCTTCACCACCGAGGCTCTTCTCCAACCTCATCGACAACGACTATTACACCCCAACTTGTCTCATGGCAAAAGGGGAGAAGGTACATACTACACCCGTTTCCTCTAGTGATGAGGATGATAACATAGAAGAAATTGAAGCAACTATGATAAAGAAATTTGGTAAAAAGGCCTTCACTAAAATAAAAACACTAATGAAGAAATTAGAGAAGAGAGATAGATGCTTAGAGATGTAAGGAGATATAATCACTCAAGAAAGAGAAAAAAATCTTGCTCTTGAAGCATCTATCGCCGAGGAAAAGATGAAGGTTGAGAAGTTAACCGTTGAATTGTCTTTATCCAATAACTCATTTGGGAAATTGACTAAGGAACATTCCTCGATTAATGATCAAGTAGCTAGCCTCAAGAATGAAAAGAGTATAGCTCAAGAAAGCCTCACAAGCTTGGAAGAAAAATATCGAAATCTTGAACTAAACTATAGTACTCTTTGGGCTAGCACTTCAACTTCTCCTAAGGCAACCAAAGACTCTAATGTCTCCACTAGTGATGGTTGTAAAAGATGCTATAAAATTGATGTGAATGGATATACAACTAACCTTGTTGAGTTAGAGAAGAAAGACAAGGAGATTCATAGGTTGAAGATGATACTAAAGAATGGGTGCAAGTGTCAAGAGCAATCTAACAAGACTATATACAAGTCATCAAGGCACCCATCAATCAAGGAAGGCATTGGCTACAATAGGTATGATGGAAAGGCAAATGGAAGGAACATGATAAATGGTGTGCCTTGTGTGAAGTTCAACAAGGGCGTTGCTCTTGATGAGCTAATATGCAAGGCCAACAACAAGGTCTACATTCCAAAGATCCAACCTACAAGTAACAAGACTATCAAGACGAAGCAATCTGATGTCCCCAAGCCACAAGCACCACTTCCACGGTGCTATGCTAGTGACTATATGTGTTGTTGGGGCAAGGATGGCAAGATTGTGGTTAAATATGTTGGTGCCCAAAAGAGAAAGGAAATTATGAGGAGTGTTTGGGTGCCCAAGTTTTATGTGACTAACCCCCTAGGACCCAAATCTTTTTGGGTACCTAAAACAAAAGCTTAATTTGTCTTTGTAGGAATATTCCTCCGGTGGAACAAGTTGGGTGTTGGATAGTGGATGCACCAATCATATGACCGGAGAGAAGGACATGTTCACATCATTCCAACCAAGTCATGATCAAAGTGGAAATATTGTGTTTGGTGACAATGGAAAAGGAGAAGTCCTAGGTTTGGGTAAAATTGCTATATCAAATGACAATTCCATTTCCAATGTTTTACTTGTGAATTCGTTGAAATACAATTTGTTATCCGTTTCACAACTTTATGAGATGGGTTACAATTGTCTTTTTACGGATAAGGGTGTGGAAGTCTATAGAAGGGAGGATTCCTCTATTGCATTTACGGGTCATTTAAAAGGGAAACTCTATCTAGTTGATTTCACATAAAATAGAGTAAATCCTGAGACTTGTCTAATGGCAAAATCTAGCATGGGTTGGTTATGGCATCGCCGACTCGCCCATGTTGGAATGAGGAACTTGGCCAAACTTCAAAAGGGTGAACACATCCTTGGACTAACAAATGTTTCTTTTGAGAAAGATAGGATTTGTAGCGCATGCCAAGCAGAAAAACAAGTTGGAGCTAAACATCCCGTCAATAATGTTGTGACAACCGAATGGCCATTGGAGTTGCTTCACATGGACATATTTGGACCCGTCGCTTACATAAGCATTGGTGGTAACAAATATGGTTTTGTAATTGTTGATGATTATTCTCGTTTCACTTGGGTATTCTTTTTGCGTGAAAAGAGTGAAGTCCAAGGTATCTTCAAGAAGTTTGCAAGAAGAGCCCAAAATGAGTTTGATATTAAAATCAAGAGAGTTAGAAGTGACAACGGAACGGAGTTCAAGAACACCAACATTGAAGAGTTTCTTGATGAAGAAGGAATCAAGCATGAGTTTTTGGTTCCATACACTCCACAACAAAATGGTGTTGTGGAGAGGAAGAACCAAACACTCATAGAAGCCGCAAGAGCAATGTTGGATGAATACAAGACTCCAACCAACTATTGGGCGGAAGCGGTCAACACGGCATGCCATGCTATCAACCGCTTATATCTTCACAAGAAAAGAGAAAAGACCGCCTACGAAATTCTAACCGGTAAAAAGCCCAAGGTGCACTACTTTAGAGTTTTTGTATCCAAATGTTTCATACTTAATAAGAAATCCAAAAGCTCTAAGTTTGCACCAAAGGTTGATGAAGGTTTCATGCTTGGTTATGGTACTAATGAACATGGATATCGTGTTTTCAATAAAACCACCGGTTTGATTGAAATCGCAGTAGATGTGACTTTTGATGAAACCGACGGCTCTCAAAAGGAGCAAGTCAATGTTGAGAATGTAGGTAACGAAGAAGCTCCACACGAAGCAATCAAGAAGCTTGCTATTGGTGAAGTAAAGCCCGTTGAAGACAAAGATGAATACCATGTTGTGCATGATGATCTTGATCCAACCATTTATCATGTTTCATCCAATGAACATGGTGAAGCTTCCGCAACAAGAAATAATCAAGATGAGAGATCAAATGAAGCACAAGGTCATTCTCATGAAGATGGTGTCAACAATGAGCGAGCTCAACCACAACTCAACAATGAAGAAAGAAGTGAAGTCAACCCTCCAGAAGCTCATGATTGTGATCTTCCAATCAATCATGACCGTGATGATGATGATGATGGACCTATCCAAAGATCAACTCAAGTGCCACATCCTAGAGTGCATCAATCCATTCAATGGGATCATCCCGTTGATAACATATTGGGGAGCATTCGACGAGGGGTAACTACACGTTCCCGTTTAGCAAGTTTTTGTGAACATTACTCATTTGTTTCTCCTTTGGAACCTCGTAGGGTGGAAGAGGCACTTGATGATCCTGATTGGATGATAGCCATGCAAGAGGAGTTGAATAACTTCACTCGGAATGAAGTCTGGTCCTTGGTGAAAAGACCCAAGCAAAATGTGATTGGAACCAAGTGGGTCTTTCACAACAAGCAAGATGAGCATGGCGTGGTAACAAGGAACAAGGCAAGGTTGGTGGCTCAAGGATTCACTCAAATTGAAGGCTTGGATTTCGGGAAGACCTATGCTCCGGTGGCTAGGCTAGAATCAATTCGTATTCTACTTGCCTATGCCGCCCATCATGATTTCAAGCTATATCAAATGGACGTGAAGAGTGCATTTCTCAACAGCCCACTATCTAAGTTGGTGTATGTAGAGCAACCACCGGGCTTTGAAGACCCCAAGTATCCAAACCACGTCTACAAGCTCGACAAGGCGCTCTATGGGCTCAAACAAGCCCCTAGAGCTTGGTATGATTGTTTGAAGGATTTCCTACTCAAACAAGGTTTTGAGATAGGAAAGGCCGATGCTACTTTATTTACTCGCAAAGTCAATAATGATATCTTTGTTTGCCAAATATATGTCGATAACATAATATTTGGTAGTACTAATGTGGCTTTTTGTGAGGAATTTAGTAGGATTATGACAAATAGGTTTGAGATGTCCATGATGGGAGAGTTGAAGTTTTTCCTAGGATTTCAAATCAAGCAACTCAAGGATGTCACGTTCATAAGTCAAACCAAGTACACCAACGACATGTTGAACAAGTTTAACTTGGACAAGGCCAAGCCCATCAAGACACCCATGCCAACCAATGGACATCTTGATCTTGATCAAGGAGGAAAGGACGTCGATCGAAAGGTATATCGCTCCATGATTGGATCACTACTTTACCTTTGTGCATCTAGGGCCGATATTATGCTTAGTGTGTGCAAGATTTCAAGCTAATCCGAAAGAATGTCATTTGATGACCGTTAAGAAAAATTTTCGGTATTTAGTACACACTCCTAATCTTGGCTTGTGGTATCCTAAGGGCTCCACTTTTGAGTTACTTGGCTATTCCGATTCAGATTATGCCGGTTGCAAAGTAACTCGAAAGAGTACTACCGGGACTTGCCAATTTATTGGTCGATCCTTGGTGTCTTGGAGCTCTAAGAAGCAAAATTCCGTTGCTTTGTCCACCGCTGAGGCCGAGTATGTGGTGGCCGACGCTTGCTGTGCTCAACTACTTTGGATGAAGCAAATAGTAAAGGACTTTGGATGTGAGTTAACCAAGATTCTACTTTTGTGTGACAACGAGAGTGCCATTAAGTTGGCAAACAACCCTGTAAACCACTCTCAAACAAAGCACATAGACATCCGACATCATTTTTTGAGAGACGACGAAGCCAAAGGAGATATCGCCATTCATCATGTGAGCACCGAAAAACAATTAGACGATATCTTCACAAAGCCTCTAGATGAGTCAAGATTTTGTGCTTTGAGGAGTGAACTAAATATCATTGATTCTCGTAACGTGGCTTGATTCCTTGCACACACACTATGTTTGATCTAGTTAGGAGAAAAGAATTAAGAAAACATTGTGTGACACTTTCAAAATCTATTTTGTAATTTTCATAAGTGACTATTGCTTTGTGATGGTTGAATGAAATCTAGTCACTTGTGAAAATGTTAGTGTCCATCATATTTTTGCCCCACATGGTAGAGTGAGTGCAGGTTAAGGTGTTTTTCTGTTTCCCTGCATCGGAAGTCCTGACGTATGCCAGAAGTCCCGACGTAAGCCGGGAGTTCCAATGCAGATCTGACTTTTCACCGCGCCGCGCCGGTTGCTCGGCTCATTTATACCTGGCTCGTTTTTTTTTTACTTCGGTTATTTCTCCTCCCCTCCCGACGCCGCCATTGCCCCTCCGCGCCGCCCAAGATGTTGTATCCGAAGGTCGGTGACTCCACCTACCTTCGTGATGATTCCCAGAAGGTGCTTCAGCGATTTGGAGATGAGTTCCAGAAATTTTCCATCAGCAGATACATTTGGAACAAGATCCATGATGCTACTGAGGATCCGATAAAGCATCTTCCCTATGCACCGTACATCATGCATGTCATAGAGCAAGTATCCGGCATCTAATTTCCCTATGACACTTAGCAAAAGCTCCTCAAGAATCCAACAAGACCTCCACTATCGCTGCTAGAGAACTCAAGGAGAAGGCTGCTGCAGCGAAAGCTAGAGGGAAAGGTCCTTCGGGTTATCGCTCTCGCCATGGTGCTGCCACCCCTGCTGTTGCTGCTCGCTCATCTAGTGACAAGCCCCTCTCTTCGTCCTCCTCCGGAAAGAAGCCCAACAAGTTCAAGTTCCTAATGTCTTACATGTTTGGACAGTGTTGTGCTAGTGCTCAACGTGAGTACGACATGCAAGAGAGGCTATATCTGTTGGAACAGCGCGCCGGGATTGTATCTTCTCCTCCGCCGCCATTTGTGCCTCCTCGTGATCCATTGGCTTTATATGATGAGGCTTGTGCGGCGTACGAAGATGATGCCGCTTCTCGCCCGCATGGCAAGGGGAAAGCAACTGAAGAAGATGAGGAATATCAAGAGGAAGAGGAATATCCAAATTAGGAACTAATGTGATCTTAATGAGATATGTTGCAGCTATTAGTCTCATGAAAGATTCAAATAGTTGATAAAGATGAAATGGTAACCCTCAATTGTTGAAGTTGAAAAGGCAGACGAACTCAAAACAATCTCCAAAGGTTTTAATTTTGAGTTTGAGTTTAGGATCCGCCGCACTATAAAGAGGGATGCAAATTTAGTTGGTCTGAGGAAGATAGAGTGCTCAAGCATTAAAATAAAATCAAAAGAGAGACACTCTAGCACTTTATGAGCACATAGAATAATTTTCTGTATCTGTGCACATCGGAAGTCCCGACGATCGTCGGAAGTCCCAACGATCGTCGGAAGTCCCGACGTTTGCCGGGAGTTCCGACACTGACTCAACCCAAGCCGGGAGTCCCAACACTTATGCTTCTGACTGGCTAACTGTCTCCACACGTCGGAAGTCCCGACGTTCGTCGGAATTTCCGACCGTCGGAAGTCCCGACGTACGCCGGGAGTTCCGACACTGACTCAACTCAAGCCGGGAGTCCCAACATCAGCAGTGCTGGCTGTTTGTTTAACTGTGCACGTTGGAAGTCCCGACGTACGTTGGAAGTTCCGACAGTAGGAAGTCCCGATGTTTGCCGGGAGTTCTGACACTGACTTGCACGCGTAGACTTCTGACCCTTTGTGTATAGTGTTTTCTGTCAACGTCGAAAGTCCCGAGATCTGCGTTGGTACTTCCGACGTAGATTTGAACGGTTGGATTTTCACTTGGAGTATAAATACTCTTCTCTTCACTTCTAACCGTTACGGACTCATTTACAGCTGACCCACTTCATGCTCAATAGCTCCCAAGCAACTAAAGCACCCCTCTCCTCCCCCCTTTGCTCCAATCTTCGATTCCCTTAGGGTTTGAGTGAAAGGAGAGTGGATTAAGTGAGAGCATCACTTTGGAAAGCTTGAGCACTTGATTTCTTCGTCAAGCCGGTTGATTTTGCGTCTATTACTCTTGGGGCTTTGCCCCTAGCCGGCTAGGCATTGCCCAAGAGCTTCCATCTTGTGGAAGAGCCTTAGGAAGTTTGTATTACCCCTTGATTTCTTAGTGGAAAGCTCAAGTGACCTTTGTGGTCGCTTTGAGAGAGGCAAGGAGGTGAAAGAGACTCCGACCTTAGTGGTCACCTCAACAACGAGGACGTAGGCGCTCCTTAGTGGGGTTGCCGAACCTCGGGATAAATCCTTGTGTCCCGTGTGCTTGTTGTTGTGATTGCTAGAGATTACTTGTATATCTTTGTCTCTTTCTCTCTTGAACTTCATTTTAGGGTTTGGACTCGATCTACGGTTTGGAGGCATTACGGCATCAAGGGAGTGACCCAACATCTTCACCAAACCACTAGGAAGTGAGGTTGTAAGATTATTTATCCGCAAAGTTAAATTTGGCACTGCTTTTGTAGTTCACGTAGGCGTCGGAACTGCTGATGTTTGCGCCGGAACTTCTGATAACGTCGGGAGTTCTGATCCAAACGTCGGGACTTCCAACATTGACTGACATAATTGAACTTAGCATTTGCAGTAAATTTTTAGATACGCCTATTCACCCCCCCTCTAGGCATTGTTAGATCCTTTCATTTAGTGAGGTTTGCACACCTCTTATCATTCGGTGCTTGCGCGCACCTTTGTTGTACTCGGCGGGGCTTGTAGTCTTGAGAGACCACACTAACCACGTTTGTGCGCGTGACCGCCACTGTGTATCAAAGGGAACAAGGCCTGCGGTGGTTCAGCTGGAAGCTTGTTAGTGAAGACGGCGGGGAGCGGTCCGACAGAGGTTTGACGGAAGGCACACCGGAGACCCACTTGCATGTGGGGAAGGCCTGGGGCTATCCATGGAGTTACTCAATCGGGAGCTTGGCCCTTGCGAGGGGCTCCAACAAGGATTAGGGGGAATCTTGAGCGCTTCTCGATACCTCGGAAAAAATACTGGAGTCATCGACAGGAGTTTGCATATCTCTACCTTACTCTTTAGCT
This sequence comes from Miscanthus floridulus, assembly GCF_019320115.1. Lineage (NCBI taxonomy): Eukaryota > Viridiplantae > Streptophyta > Magnoliopsida > Poales > Poaceae > Miscanthus > Miscanthus floridulus. Next base: position 30,480,483 of record NC_089582.1, on the reverse strand, counting down.
TCCGCATTTACATTGCAATCTTGGTGTGTGCTTTACTTTCCTAGCATAGTAATAGGCTAGTTGATAGGTTTGGAACCTAGGTTGCATAACTCCTTTTGCGGTAGAGATAGCAACATACTAGCAAAACCGTAGTTGCACATTTAGATAGTTTATCTTTTGCATAGATTTTGCTAAGTGTACAAAAATAGACCATAGTTTAGAGTTTTAAGTTGCCTAATTCATCCCCCCACTTAGGCGTCACGGTCCCTTACAAGTGGTATCAAAGCCGGTTGGCTCAATTTGGACCTTTGGCTTCACCGCCGTTGAGCCGACGATATTTAGAGTGGTTGGGATGGATACCTCTAGGCCTCCGCACTTTTAATGGCACTAACTTCCCCTACTACAAAGCTAGAATGGCTTGTCACCTTGAGGCGGTAGATTTGGGTGTTTAGAGAGTCACTCGTGACAGGATGAAACCCATTAAGAATCCCGATAAACCCACCAAGAGTGAGGAAAAAGAAATTCATTTCAATGCTAGAGCTAAAAATTGCTTGTTTAAATCTTTTAGCATGGATGTATTTAACCAAGTGTTCACCTTAAATACGGCACATGAAATTTGGTTAAAACTCCAAGAGCTCCATGACGGCACAACTAATGTCCATGATCAAAAACATTGTCTAGCTAAACAAAATTATGATTCCTTTAAAATGAATGATGATGAGCTTGTTCGTGATATGTATTCTCGTTTGAATCTAATTATCAATGAGCTCCATTCAATAGGATTAACGAAGCTAGATGATGCGGACATCGTGAGAAAGATCATCTCCATGCTATCACAAAAGAAATATACAAGCATCATCACCATCCTTCACAACATGGAGGACTTGAGCACCATGACCCCGGCCATAGTCATTGGCAAGATAGTGGCATTTGAAATGTCACGGAAGATGGGTCAAGAAAAAGCCTCCTCATCAAGCAAAGGCAAAGCTCTCGCATGTAGTGAGAAAAAGAAGATGAAGGGCAAGCAAGTTGAGACAAGCTCAAGCTCAAGCTACTCAAGTGAAGAAGAAGAAGAAGAAGAAGAAGAAGAAGAAGATGATGATGATCAATCTTCCTCCTCCACCTCCAACCTTGATGAAGAATCAATCAAACTTATCAACAAGGTGGAGAAGATGATACAAAGGCTCAATGTTAAGGGTGTGCCCATCTAAATTCAAGATCTCATTTTCACCAATCAAAGAAATGAGCAAAGGAAGAAATGATGCTATGGATACAGCGAGTTGGGGCACTTTGTGGAAGTTTGTCCAAACAAGCCCATACTCAAGACAAAGAAGAAGGCGTGCAAGGACAAAGCCCTCACATCAATAAGGTCATGGGACGATTCTTCAAGTGAAGAAGAAGACCACCACAAGAGGCGCGGGCACAAGCACTCATCATCAAGCACCTCACGTGTGTGCCTTATGGCATGAGGTAACAAAAAGCCTATCCCTAGTGATAGTGATGATAAAATTATGCAAGAAAATCTTAACTTTGCTAAAGTTTGAACTAGTCAACAAAATAAGCTTGAAAAATTAAAAGAAAAACTAGATAGCTCACAATAAGCTTATGCTACTTTGCTTGAACAATATGAAACTTTTGCCAATCCTAATATGGAGCTATCTACTAAAATTGAGCAACTTGAGACTAGTGCAAACACAAATAATTGCATAATCAATGATGTGCAACTTGTAAAGAAAAATGAAAAATTAAAAAAAAAAGTTAGCTAGCTCACAAGATGCTTATAAAAGTTTGCTCGCTAAAATGGAAACCATGTGCAAACATTGTGATGAGCTAACTATTAAAGTTGCAAATCTTGAAGCCATCGGTACAACCCCCACCGAGGCACCTAAAAAGAAAGGTTCAATTTTTGACATGCCTAAAAAGGATGCCTCTACTTCTTGTAATGATTTATGTTTAGACTCACCCTTGTGCAACCAAGTTTGTGTTGAGAAAGTTGTTGTAGAAACATGCACATAAGAGGTTGCAATGGAGAATGAGCAACTCAAGCAAGAAGTGGCTTGCCTTACCAAGGACTTGACTCAAGTAAAAGGCAAAACGGAGCAAGTCCAACTTCATCAAGATAACACCGTCAAGGGAGTGAAGCTTGATGAAGGGCAAACCGTGGTTTGCTACGTGTGCCACAAGGAAGGCCACACCTCCTGTTCGGCAGGACTGAAAAATACTGTTCTGGCTGATTGTTGTGAGAGAAAAATACTGTTCTGGCAGGACGTGAACAGTGATTTCGTGAGAGAAAAAACAAGCCAGCCGGCTGGCTTTAAGCCAGCCGAACACGCCCACAAGTCCTATGAGTGCAAGGTGAAGAATGGGGGAGGAGCTAAGAAGAAAGAGAAAAACAAAAAGGAAACAAGCAAGCTCTCCAACACCTACATCAACAAGGTGGACAAGAAGGCCTCCACACCTTATCTCTTGAAGAAGAAGAAAAATGACAAGGTGGTGTCCATCAAGGTGAACAAGCAAGCCAACAATGGATCCAAATATATTTGGGTGCCAAATGAGATCATTTCCAACATGAAGAGCATCAAAAAGGTTTGGATCCCGAAAGGGAAGTGAGAACTCCGATGGACTTCGGGGAATTTGGAGACTTAACAAAATTATGGGTGCATTTCATGGGGTGCATCATTATGGACAAGGTAATTACCAAGTGGGTTAGTGAATACTATGGACCTAAATTCCCCTTCCCATGTTAGGTAATTAGATTTAATACCTTGCAATTTCAATTAGCATCTAGTTCCTTTTCATGCCTAGGTTTGTATTTGCATGCTTAAATCTTTTGTCATGCATATACTAGGTATATCTTATGGTAGGCTTGCTCGGTTTCACTCTTAACCCTTGGAGCAAACCTATATGATCTTAATTGTTTAGGAGCACGACACATAGCTTGTTTTACAATTGTTCATCTAATATGTGCCAAAGTCCAAATTGTAGATAATTTCTGCCGAATATCACCTTCGAAAATGATTCTCACATTCATGTGATGTCACCTTTCAAGTGGTATTTTTTATTTTAAAATCAATGTGCATGTCTCCTACAAGTATTCCATACTTATGTGCACAAATTTAGGGGAAGATTACTCTACAAGTTGGATGCTTTGAGACTAACACCTTTTCAAGCTTATCATGTGTGTAGTAGTCTCATTGCAAGGAAAATAGAGTCCCCGGAGTTAAGCATCATACTTCAAATATCCACCACCTATTGCAAGTGGTATAAATCAAATTGGTTTCCACATGTGGTATTTCTAAACCGATATCATCATGTTGATTTCACTTTGGTATTTATATGCTTTCTCCATGCATTATATAGATTAAACTCCCTTGAGCATTAATTTACCAATTATGCATATATTTTGCCCTCCACCATATGTATGCATATATTTAGGGGGAACTTAGTCTATGTAATGTGAGAGTCAAATTTTGTGACCTATTCCACTCCACATACAAAGGATCATAAAGTTTGACCCTCCCTTGTGCTACTAATGTCTTTATTTTCGGTGTTTGATTCCAAAGGGGGAGAATTTGTAGGACTAAAGCAAGCCCGATCATAATAATTTACAGGTGGTAATGGTAATAATTTACAAGTGGTAATGGTCCGAGAAAAGGAGGATAGTGGATTATGGAGTTAGGGAGAGGCTTAAATCCATAATGCCACAGGGGGACATTTGCAAGCACAAGATAAGTTTTCAAAGATGTTTACATGCGGTATCTATTAGCATCATATAACCTTGCAATTTTGCATTGCATTCTAGCAAGTAAATAGTTTTTAAATTCCAAAAATTTTATTATTTGCTTGTTTTGGTCGTGTTGTCATCAATCACCAAAAAGGGGGGAGATTGTAAGGAAAATGGACCCTATGCCCATTTACTTTGGATTTTGGTGTTTGATGACCAACACAACCAAATTGGACTAATGAATTTGTAAGTAATTGTTTTGTAGTTCAATAGGGTGCAAGACGTGACTTGGACAAAGGCGACATGATGATCCGATGATCAACACCTTAAGCAAGACCCTAGAAGCACAAGAGAAGACCTAAGACATCAAGCAAAGTCCAAGCACGAAGATGGGAACCAAGCCGGACGCAAGACCGTGAAGAAACAAGCTTGGCAGAGGTGACCAGACGCGCCCTTTGTAAGGACCGGACGCGTCCGATGGGCAGTCCGAGACAACGGCAAGCGTTAGCAGGCAACCGGACGCTGATGAAGAAATATGACCGGACACGACAATGGCACAGTTCATCATCTCGGCAACACCTTCAGCGTGACCGGACGCGACAAATGGATGACCGAACGCACCAAGCAGTAGCATCCGATCGGTTACAGAAAGGTTCTAGAGCGGCACCAGCGCGACCGGACGCGTCTGATCGATGACAACCGGACATGGCCTAGAGTTCGATCAACGCGCGCGTTCCAACGGTCGGGACGACCGGACGCGTCCGGTCAGGACGACAACAGCTTCCGGTCAGTAGCAGAAAGCTGGGTTTCGCCCCCAACGACTAATTTCTCTATGGGGCTTATAAATAGAACCCCCAACCGGACATTTGAGATGTGGAGAGCAGAGGAAACATACCAAGGGTGTTGATACACCATTTTAGTGATCTCCACTTGCATAGTGCTTAGTGATTCATTAGGTGATTACTGTAGGTGCTTTGCGAAGTGCTTAGGTTGATTAGAACACCGTGTGGGGGTATTAACCCCTATACCCTTACGGCTAAGCTTGGGCTAGCCCGGATCGATGGGTTCAGTCCACCCGAAAGATGACGTGCGGCCCAGTTAACCTGATCGGAGTCCCGCACAAGGAATCAAGACGGATTTGGCGACCAAGCAGGATCCTGGTCGGTTAGAATAGGAATCCTTATCCGGCCAGATATGGCAATTGTAACTGACTAGGATTAGTTTCCAGATCTGTAACCCTGCCCCCCGGACTATATAAGGCGGGCAGGGGACCCCTCTAAAAAATATCTCTCATTGACATACAGCAATACAAATCAGACGCAGGACGTAGGTATTACGCCTTCTTGGCGGCCGAACCTGGATAAAACCTCGTGTCTGTCTTGCGTCACCGTCTTGTTTGGGGCTTGCGCATCTGTCTGCCGATAATCTACTACCTTGGGCATACCCCTAGGTAGACTGCCGACCATATTTCGTCGACAGTGGCGCGCCAGGTAGGGGGTGTGCGTACTGCTCTCCAAACAAACAAGATGGTCATCATCTCCGGCTCCATGGCTACGCCCAGCGGCCTCACATTCACCGTCGGCCAGATCACCTGGACCACCAGCTCCGACGACTCCATCGCCATGGCCACGGGGGAGGCATGGATTCAGCCTGCGCCGATGACTACTTCACCTGCATCGGCTACGGCTCCGACCACGGTGAACACGGCTCCGACCACGGTGAACACGGCTCCGACCACGGTGAACACGGCTCCGACCACGGTGAACACGGCTCCGACCACGATGGACACGGCTCCGACCACGATGGACCTGGCTCCGACCACGGGACATCTGGCTCCGACCACGCCTACAGCCATGCCAACAACCCATCATCCGCTTCCCCGCTACAGAGGGAAGCAGATCGACAACACCGACCTGCTCGATTCCGTTGATCGGGTCGGCATCCAACTCGCTGAAACCCTGGCTCTGGTAAGTACAATTCAAACCCAACCTAACGAGCAGGTAACAGCTCTCCACGACAGATCTATCCGACCAGCTCGGACCAGTCGTCCTGTGCGATTTGGAACAGATCTTGTGGTCGTATCAACTCCTGAGGGGCGTTTCGCTCATCGCCGGTCAGACATCGCGACGGGTCTCCGACTCTGCGAGTACGAAGCCCCGACGGAGAACCACCAGGTCCAGCCCTACGGCCTGCAAAACGCTGCCTCCAGCTACGCGTACAACCTGCGACACCGCTCGGATCTGTGTCCTGTACACCGATCTCGGCCGAAGCCATGCAACATTGTCAACATGGTCCGGATCGAAGATTATCGGGAAGGATCCGTCCACACAGTCCGAGAAGGTGACTCCAGCTCCTCATCCGGCATCGCGTCCAATGCATCTGTCCACACCGAGCTTCAGCGTCACGAAGATGAAGGCGCCCAATACGACCTGGATCTACCAGACCACGCCCCGGGTTTTCCCAAATTTCCGTCTTTCCCGCCAAGACGAGGGGATTTGATCCATGTTGTCAGTAACGACGAGCCGCCAGCAGTTGGCGAAACAGAACAAGAAAAGACCGCACGCGAAGCACGCAATATTGACCGGTTTAATCGCCGGCAAATCGAAGCTGAAGCAGACCAAGAGGCACGACGCATAAGGGTCCAACCGCGCGACCTCAACAATGCTTTCGACAGGGTGGGGGATAAACAAGTCTTCAAGACCCCAAGCGCCAACGTAGCCGTCGCCATGGCGACGATGCAGCGGCTGCCCAACACTCCCGAGACTCAAGTAATCCGTGATGACATACAAGCTTATCTGATGGCTGCTATGGCTCAGACCGCAGAGATGAACCAAGCCCGGGCTCCATCCGTTTCTGTCGAATCAAGCCACAGCCGCCAATACTCAAGTCGCTCACAGCCACTCAACCTACGTGGCTCGCGCAATAACGACCCATCGGACAACCGTCAAGGCGGGAACGGTGGTCGTGATGGTGGTCGGGACGACAACCGCCGCCGGGAGGATAACCGCCACGACGTTCGAGGCGACAACCGCCGAGATAACCGCGACAATCGCCGTGATAACCACGGTCGCAGCGCTAATCCAGGTGGCAATCGAGATCGCCGCGATGGCAATAACGATCTCCGCCATTACCTCGGTGGACGTGATTTGCGTGCTCGCATCAACCAGAGAGCCGACGATCGTGCATCCCACGAAAGCTATCGCCGTATGGAGTACGACACCGTCCACGGTCCGCCGGGTCTGAAGCAGTTCACTCCACACCTGCGCCAAGTCATATGGCCCAAGAATTTCAAGCTCGAGAAGCTTCAGAAGTACGACGGCAAAGAAAACCCCGAATTATGGGTCATGCTCTATGAAACCGCGTGCCGGTCAGCCATGGCTGACGAGCACGTTATGTCTAACTACTTCCCAGTCGCCGTTGGTCATGCAGGTCACCAATGGCTAGTTAGCTTGCCGGCAAACTCTTTTGACTCTTGGCAGGAACTCAAGCAGGCCTTCATCGACAATTTCATCGCTACTTGTGAACAACCCGGCAACAAGTACGATCTGCAACGGATCCGAGATCGGAAAGACGAACCACTACGCGAGTACGTTCGGCGTTTCTCGGAGATGCGCATCAAGGTCCCATCAATATCCGACAACGAAGCAATCGAGGCTTTCGTCACCGGCCTCCGCTTCCACGACGCCCTGAGAGACAAGCTCCTCCGGAAAAGACCTGAGTCAGTCACAGCGCTCTTGGCCACCGCTAAGAAATACGCGGACGCTGACGACGCTAAAAAGATAATCGTCGAAGAAGAAGCAAGGGTCCCACGCTCCGACCACCCCCCACACCGCGATGATTACCGCGGTAACCGTGGTCGGAACGACAATTTTGACCGCCGCAACCAGCGCAACGACTCCCGCGACCACCGTGATCAACGTAATCAGCGGCGCAACCGCCGTGACGATTACAGAAGCAAGCGTGCTCGGGAAGATGATGGCGAGGTCAATACTGTGAAAAAGGGCGGAGGACGTCGTAACTACGAGGACGATTACGCCAAGGCATTGAAGGGCCCCTGCCAGCTCCATCCCAAGTCGAACCATACCATGGAGAATTGTCGCGTCCTCAAGACTATCTACACGCGCCAACAGGCTCCGGATACGTCCGACAAGCCTACTGACGTGAGGGAACAGCGCAACGAGGACAACGACGACGACGATGCAGATCCTCGTCATAAATACGTCAAGCCGACGGATCGCGTGCACACCATCATCGGCGGCAAGGTGTCCATTGAGACCAAACGAGAACGCAAGCTGCTCGCCCGCGCCTGCTTGAACGTGGCAAAGAACGACAACCTTCTTACCGATCCTCGGCTTCCTCCGTGGTCTCACCGTGAAATCTACTTCAGCAGAAAGGACCAATGGGCCGCCATACCCGAGCCAGGGCGTTTTCCCCTGGTCCTCGATCCTTGTATCAACAAGGTTCAGTTCGACAGGGTACTAATCGACGGCGGCAGCTCCATTGATATACTGTTCAAGAACAGCCTGCCCGCTCTGAAAATAGCCCAGGCGGACCTGAAGCCGTACGAGGCACAGTTCTGGGGCGTTCTCCCCAGACAGAGCTCCACACCTCTCGGGCAGATCACGCTACCTGTGCAGTTTGGGACTCCGGACCACTTCCGCACCGACTACGTCAACTTCGTGGTCGCTGATTTCGACGGCACCTACCATGCTATTCTTGGTCGACCGTCGCTCACCAAGTTCATGGCCATACCTCATTACAGGTATCTGGTGCTCAAGATGCCTACTGAGAAAGGAGTTTTAACCCTCAGGGGCAACGTATACGCAGCTTACACCTGCGAGGACGACAGCTTCAAAATAGCAGAGGCCCACGACCTCTCTATTCGCATGGCCGAGACCATTCTCGACGCTAAGAAGACCACGGCCGACCACTTGGAGATCCCAGAGCTCGAGGCTCACCGCAAGAACATCAGGTGCAAGGAGCACAAGACGATCCAGCTGGTCGAGGGCGATCCCAGCAAAACGGCCCTCATCGGGGCCGACCTGGATCCCAAATAGGAAGACGCGCTCGTCAGGTTCTTGAGGGGCAACGTGGATGTGTTTGCATGGAAACCTTCCGACATGCCCGGTGTACCTCGGGACTTGATTGAGCACTCCTTGAATGTCAACAGCAAAGCCAAACCAATCAAGCAGAAGCTACGACGGTTCGCTCGCGACAAAAAGGAGGCGATTAGGGTAGAAGTTACACGGCTTTTGGCAGCCGGATTTATCAAAGAAGTGTATCATCCGGAATGGTTAGCCAACCCGGTTCTTGTACGCAAAAAGAATAATGAATGGAGAATGTGCGTTGATTACACTGATCTCAACAAACACTGCCCTAAGGACCCCTTTGGCTTACCTCGCATAGACGAGGTCGTAGATTCAACCGCCGGTTGCGAGCTGCTTTCCTTTCTCGATTGCTACTCTGGTTATCACCAGATCGCTCTCAAAAAGGACGACCAGATCAAGACATCTTTCATCACGCCTTTCGGCGCCTACTGCTACACGACCATGTCGTTCGGGCTCAAAAACGCCGGTGCTACCTACCAACGCGCTATACAGGCCTGCCTCAACGACGAGATAAAAGACGGCCTCGTCGAGGCTTACGTCGACGATGTAGTTGTCAAAACCAAGGAAGCACATACCCTTGTTGACAATCTGGAACACGCCTTCGCAGCCCTTAATACGTTCCAATGGAAATTAAACCCAAAGAAGTGCATCTTTGGTGTCCCTTCTGGCATATTGCTCGGCAACGTCGTCAGTTACGACGGCATACGCCCTAACCCGGAGAAAGTCAAAGCTGTCTTAGACATGAAGCCCCCAAAAAAGGGTGAAGGATGTCCAGAAGCTCACCGGCTGCATGGCTGCTCTAAGCCGTTTCATATCAAGATTAGGAGAAAAAGGACTACCGTTCTTCAAACTGCTCAAAGCGTCCGAGAAGTTCGAGTGGTCGGAGGAAGCAGACGCTGCCTTCATGCAGCTGAAACAATACCTCACGTCACCTCCGGTACTTACTGCTCCCAGGGAAGACGAAACTCTCCTACTTTACATTGCGGCAACCGATCGGGTGGTTTCCACTACACTGGTGGTCGAGCGTGACGAGCCGGGCCACGCCTACAAGGTACAGCGGCCAATTTATTTCATTAGTGAGGTACTCAACGAATCCAAGACCAGGTACCCACAGATTCAGAAACTGCTCTACGCCATACTGATAACATCCCGAAAGTTGAGACATTACTTCGACGGATATCGTGTGGTGGTCATGACCGAGTATCCTTTGGGGGACATTATTCGCAATAAGGACGCGAACGGGCGCATCGTCAAATGGGCAATGGAGCTATGCCCCCTTTCCTTGGAATTTGCAAGCCGTACTACAATCAAGTCTCAGGCACTCGTCGATTTCATCGTCGAGTGGACAGACTTAAGTACTCCCGCCTCTCCGGGATCCGACGAATATTGGACGATGTACTTCGACGGTTCTCTCAACATTGACGGTGCGGGAGCAGGAGTTCTTTTCGTATCACCATCCAAGGAAAAGCTCCGGTACGTCCTCAGGATTTATTTCCCAGCATCTAATAATGCCGCCGAGTATGAAGCATGCCTGCATGGTCTACGCATTGCGGTTGAGCTTGGAGTTAAACGTCTCTATGTCTACGGAGATTCGGCTCTGGTCATCAACCAACTCAACAAGGACTGGGACACGACCAGTGAAAAGATGGACGCATATTGCAAATCGATAAGAAAGCTGGAAGGCAGGTTCTATGGCATCGAGTACATACACGTGGTCCGGGACAAGAACCAGGCAGCAGATGCGTTGTCAAAGTTAGGATCATCCCGAGCCAAAATCCCACATGGCGTATTCGTCCAAGACCTGCTCACGCCCTCCATTGAAGACGAAGATTCAACGACCGACAAAGTCTCAGACCAGCAATTAGTGGCTACGGTTCCAGCGCCGAGCACAACCGAGCCGCTTCCGACCACTCATGAGCCAGACTGGAGA